>NC_060177.1:72957924-73257924 GCF_021184085.1 Oncorhynchus gorbuscha
GGGAGAGGGCGAGAGAGAGGGGAGAGGGCGAGAGAGAGGGGAGAGGGCGAGAGAGAGGGGAAAACCTAGGAAGAAACCTAGAGAGGAACCGGGCTATGTGGGGTGGCCAGTCCTCTTCTGGCTGTGCCGGGTAGAGATTATAACAGAACATGACCAAGATGTTCAAATGTTCATAAATGACCAGCATGGTCAAATAATAATAAGGCAGAACAGTTGAAACTGGAGCAGCAGCACAGTCAGGTGGACTGGGGACAGCAAGGAGCCATCATGTCAGGTAGTCCTGGGGCACGGTCCTAGGGCTCAGGTCCTCCGAGAGAGAGAAAGAAAGAGAGAATTAGAGAGAGCATATGTGGGGTGGCCAGTCCTCTTCTGGCTGTGCCGGGTAGAGATTATAACAGAACGTGGCCAAGATGTTCAAATGTTCATAAATGACCAGCATGGTTGAATAATAGTAAGGCAGAACAGTTGAAACTGGAGCAGGAGCATGGCCAGGTGGACTGGGGACAGCAAGGAGTCCTCATGTCAGGTAGTCCTGGGACATGGTCCTAGGGCCCAGGCCAGTTGAAACTGGAGCAGCAGCATGGCCAGGTGGACTGGGGACAGCAAGGAGTCATCATGTCAGGTAGTCCTGGGGCATGGTCCTAGGACTCAGGTCCTCCGAGAGAGAGAAAGAAAGAGAGAAGGAGAGAATTAGAGAACGCACACTTAGATTCACACAGGACACCTGAATAGGACAGGAGAAGTACTCCAGATAAACAAACTGACCCCAGCCCCGACACATAAACTACTGCAGCATAAATACTGGAGGCTGAGACAGGAGGGGTCAGGAGACACTGTGGCCCCATCCGAGGACACCCCGGACAGGGCCAAACAGGAAGGATATAACCCCACCCACTTTGCCAAAGCACAGCCCCCACACCACTAGAGGGAAATCTTCAACCACCAACTTACCATCCTGAGACAAGGCCGAGTATAGCCCACAAAGATCTCCGACACGGTACAACCCAAGGGGGGAACCCAGACAGGCCGACCACAACAGTGCATCAACCCACCCAGGTGACGCACCCCCCAGGGACGGCACGAGAGAGCCCCAGCAAGCCAGTGACTCAGCCCCGTAACAGGGTTAGAGGCAAAGAATCCCAGTGAAAAGAGGGGAACCGGCCAGGCAGAGACAGCAAGGGCGGTTCGTTGCTCCAGAGCCTTTCCGTTCACCTTCCCACTCCTGGGCCAGACTACACTCAATCATATGACCCACTGAAGAGATGAGTCTTCAGTAAAGACTTAAAGGTTGAGACCGAGTTTGCGTCTCTGACATGGGTAGGCAGACCGTTCCATAAAAATGGAGCTCTATAGGAGAAAGCCCTGCCTCCAGCTGTTTGCTTAGAAATTCTAGGGACAATTAGGAGGCCTGCGTCTTGTGACCGTAGCGTACGTGTAGGTATGTACGGCAGGACCAAATCAGAGAGGTAGGTAGGAGCAAGCCCATGTAATGCTTTGTAGGTTAGCAGTAAAACCTTGAAATCAGCCCTTGCTTTGACAGGAAGCCAGTGTAGAGAGGCTAGCACTGGAGTAATATGATCAAATTTTTTGGTTCTAGTCAGGATTGTAGCAGCCGTATTTAGCACTAACTGAAGTTTATTTAGTGCTTTATCCGGGTAGCCGGAAAATAGAGCATTGCAGTAGTCTAACCTAGAAGTGACAAAAGCATGGATTAATTTTTCTGCATCATTTTTGGACAGAAAGTTTCTGATTTTTGCAATGTTACGTAGATGGAAAAAAGCTGTCCTCGAAATGGTCTTGATATGTTCTTCAAAAGAGAGATCAGGGTCCAGAGTAACGCCGAGGTCCTTCACAGTTTTATTTGAGACGACTGTACAACCATTAAGATTAATTGTCAGATTCAACAGAAGATCTCTTTGTTTCTTGGGACCTAGAACAAGCATCTCTGTTTTGTCCGAGTTTAATAGTAGAAAGTTTGCAGCCATCCACTTCCTTATGTCTGAAACACATGCTTCTAGCGAGGGCAATTTTGGGGCTTCACCATGTTTCATTGAAATGTACAGCTGTGTGTCATCCGCATAGCAGTGAAAGTTTACATTATGTTTTCGAATAACATCCCCAAGAGGTAAAATATATAGTGAAAACAATAGTGGTCCTAAAACAGAACCTTGAGGAACACCGAAATGTACAGTTGATTTGTCAGAGGACAAACCATTCACAGAGACAAACTGATATCTTTCCGACAGATAAGACCTGAACCAGGCCAGAACATGTCCGTGTAGACCAATTTGGGTTTCCAATCTCTCCAAAAGAATGTGGTGATCGATGGTATCAAAAGCAGCACTAAGGTCTAGGAGCACGAGGACAGATGCAGAGCCTCGGTCCGATGCCATCAAAATGTCATTTACAAGACAGAGAGAGAGAGAGGGGGAAAAGACAGAGAGAGAGAGAGGGAAAAGACAGAGAGAGAGTGAGAGGGGGAAAAGACAGAGAGTGAGAGAGAGAGAGAGAGAGAGGGGGGGAAGACAGAGAGAGAGAGAGAGAGAGAGAGAGAGGGGGAAAAGACAGAGAGAGAGAGGGGAGCGAGAGAGAGAGGGGAGCGAGAGAGAGAGGGGAGCGAGAGAGAGAGGGGAGCTGAGAGGGGGAAAGACAGAGAGAGAGGTGAAAGACAGAGGTGAAGACAGAGAGACGAAAGACCGAGAGAGAGAGAGAGAGGGAGAGAGAGAGAGAGAGGGAAAGATAGAGAGAGGGGGGAAAGATAGAGAGAGAGAGAGAGAGAGGGGAAAGACAGAGAGAGAGAGAGGGGAAAGACAGAGAGAGAGAGGTGAAGACAGAGAGACAAAAGGACGAGAGAGCGAGAGAGAGAGACGAGAGGGGAAAGACGAAAGGGGAAAGACTGAGAGAGACAAAAGGCAGAGAGAGAGAGAGACGAAAGGGGAAAAAGGGGAAAGACAGAGAGAGAGAGAGAAACTAGAGAGAGGGAGAGAGGAACGACATAGAGAGAGAGAGAGAGAGAGAGAGAGACAGAGAGAGAGAGGGGAGCGAGAGAGAGAGAGGGGAGAGACAGAGAGAGAGAGAGGGGAAAGACAGAGAGAGAGAGAGGGGGGAGACCGAGAGAGGGGGAAAGACTGAGGGAGAGAGAGGGGAAAGACTGAGGGAGAGAGAGGGGAAAGACTGAGGGAGAGGGAGGGGAAAGACTGAGGGAGAGGGAGGGGAAAGACAGAGAGAGAGAGAGAGAGGGGAAAGACTGAGGGAGAGAGAGGGGAAAGACTGAGAGAGAGGGGAAAGACTGAGGGAAAGGGGAAAGACAGACACTAATGGTGATAATAGAAAAAAGAGGGGGAGATGGCGGGTGTTCAGCTGGAGGTCCTGTCCTCTCACAGTCAGCATCGTTCTGTCCTCTTCCTCTAAACATAGCAGGACAGCAGATCCAACAGTGTTTCCTGTCATATACAATATAGTCTCCATGCACCACTAGCCTCGCTCACAGCCCTAATAGTGCTCTTTTATTGTCCTGCTCAGACTGTCAGTGACTCACCACACCACCACTGTGTGTATCCACAATGTGTGTGTGTGTGTGTGTGTGTGTGTGTGTGTGTGTGTGTGTGTGTGTGTGTGTGTGTGTGTGTGTGTGTGTGTGTGTGTGTGTGTGTGTGTGTGTGTGTGTGTGTGTGTGTGTGTGTGTGTGTGTGTGTGGAGAGCCGTGGCTAAGAGGAAGCCCATAGAGAGGGTAAAGGTCACCAGTCTAGTCTCAGATCTACTGGGACTAAGTCTTGGTTGACATTTCACTGTATTGAATGAGATGTCTTTTTTAAAGGTCCGTCTCTTTTAAGGCTAGAGCGTCATTGTCTCTTAGGTGTATGTCTATTACCTACAAGTATATAAAATCCCATATCTTTGATATAAATATCCTCTTTGGTGACTAAGATGGGCCAAAGGTCAACTGGGTTGTTGGAATGAATTAGGCCAGTGTGAAAAGACATGGGAGAACTGCCTTACTGGGTTTAGCAGTCAACCGATCAAACCATGTTTTAGAATAATTTATCTTGGCATATCAGTTGTATAATGACCTACTTTAAGTTTAAAGTTTTAATGTCACGTGCACATGTACAGTGAAATGCCTTTCTTGCAAGCTCTAAACCCAACAATGCAGTAATCAAAGAGAAGTTGGGTCAGAGCTTGCAAAGCTCCAGAGCGGCACAATGTGTTATTTTGACCATATTATTATATTTCTAGTATGGAAGGTACATTCATTTTGCCAGTTTACTGGACCTATTATATCTGATGAAGCTTGCAGCCTAAAAAACATATCTTGTTTTGTCTTGCAGGTGTAGCAGCACAATTGCAGTGGCCCTCTGATAAATGTCCACCTGCGCTGAAGTTTTTATGGGTCTTTCTCTTCAGCCAAAGGTGAGTCCATCCCAATTTTCTAAGTGCCCTGAATTAGGCCTAACCAGTAGATTTATACCACAGGCTGTAGTGTCTGGTCTGATTGCACAGCTGTTCTATGGATTCATCTGAACATGGTACCGTATCCCTGTATAGTGCACTACTTTTGACAGCCCTGATCAAAAGTAGTGCACTACAAAGGGAATAGGGCGCTATTTGAGATGCAGCCCATGTCTTAGGGTTTAGCGTGCCCTCTCATTCCCTTTGCAATTATATCAGATGGAAAAACAGACTCGTCTTCTTATACTCTACTGATCTATTAATATAGCGAAGTGAAAGTGTTATAAAAATTACAGTGTCAATATGATATCCTGATTTAATGAATGTTGTTTTCTAAACATGGTTTAACAGATAGAATAGATCAGAGTGGAACGGCTTGGAAATGGAACAGCATTTAAAACGCAACAACAATAAATATTTCCCTCACAGAATTAGATTAGCTAAAGTGAATCACCGGTGGGCCAAGATGCATGGGTCTGTGTTAGAGCATACTCTGAAAATCAATAGATATCAATAATCAATCCACTCGGAACGGTAATTTACAATGATTAAAACATTTCAACCTTACATTCTGAAATATAATATGGTTGATCAAGCTCCCCTGAATAGCCTTCAACATTTTCAAGCCTGGGTTTAAGTGTGCCTATTCACTAATGAATGCAATGTGGAACAAGCCTTTTCACTTTATCAGGCACCAATGAGCCTGTGCTAATCTGTTAAACAATCATGAGTAAATTCTGTAAACCCATCTAATGTAGGCCGAGGCTAATAACAATCATCACTGACCCAGTAGCAATCAGGACACATCCTTTATCTGCATGTGATGTCCCTGGTCTTTATTATTGTCTGTGACAGTTTGATTTTAGTTTTTGTTGTTTCTTCTATTTCTCAGTGGTGATGTCCCTGGTCTTTATTATTGTCTGTGACAGTTTGACTTTAGTTGTTGTTGTGGGCTTTCTTCTATTTCTCAGTGGTGATGTCCCTGGTCTTTATTATTGTCTGTGACAGTTTGACTTTAGTTTTTGTTGTTTCTTCTATTTCTCAGTGGTGATGTCCCTGGTCTTTATTATTGTCTGTGACAGTTTGACTTTAGTTGTTGTTGTGGGCTTTCTTCTATTTCTCAGTGGTGATGTGCCTGGTCTTTATTATTGTCTGTGACAGTTTGACTTTAGTTGTTGTTGTGGGCTTTCTTCTATTTCTCAGTGGTGATGTCCCTGGTCTTTATTATTGTCTGTGACAGTTTGACTTTAGTTTTTGTTGTTTCTTCTATTTCTCAGTGGTGATGTCCCTGGTCTTTATTATTGTCTGTGACAGTTTGACTTTAGTTGTTGTTGTGGGCTTTCTTCTATTTCTCAGTGGTGATGTCCCTGGTCTTTATTATTGTCTGTGACAGTTGTGACTTTAGTTTGTGTTGTTTCTTCTATTTCTCAGTGGTGATGTCCCTGGTCTTTATTATTGTCTGTGACAGTTGTGACTTTAGTTTTTGTTGTTTCTTCTATTTCTCAGTGGTGATGTGCCTGGTCTGAATGAAATAGAACAGTTCTGTTGCCACCTGACTAACATGTTGCAGCCTTGATGTTGGTTGCCTAGGAGCTCTGCACTAAGCTTGAACCTATTTATTGCAGGGTGCAATAATTTAGCCTATTTCTCGCTCTCGCTCTCGCTCTTCCACAGTCGAGTCTCTTTAGCCGTTGATTTACCGGTACACTGAGTCTAGATGTTGTCAAGTAAGTAAAGTGAATCTTGAGTCTGGCTGCTCAAAGTGGTCAGTTGTGGCTTTTTGTCATGGGAGAGGCTATAAGGACACCGCTGACCTCCAAAACAACTAACCAAAATCTTACACTGACCTGTACCTTAACTCTAACCATAAACTAATTTTAACCAAGTCTGAAATGAAATATCAGCTTGCAGGTCAGGAGTATAGGCTTTTCAGCTGGCATGGACTGAATGGCAAAAGTGTATGAAAGGTAACCAGAGAGGACACAGCTGACTTAGTTTATTCTGATGTATCTTTTTGTCATGGGAGAGGCTATAAGGACACCGCTGACCTCCAAAACAACTAACCAAAATCTTACACTGACCTGTACCTTAACTCTAACCATAAACTAATTTTAACCAAGTCTGAAATGAAATATCAGCTTGCAGGTCAGGAGTATAGGCTTTTCAGCTGGCATGGACTGAATGGCAAAAGTGTATGAAAGGTAACCAGAGAGGACACAGCTGACTAAGTTTATTCTGACGTATCTTTTTGTCAAGCTAGAGATGGAATAGCTGACTGTCCTGGCTGGATCGTTCACACCATACTGATGGAGGGAGGTAGTCCATCACTTGAACAGAATCTCGTATCTCTCCCAGGAGTTATGGCCTAGCACTGGATGAGCATATCAGCATCTGGGCTCGGGGCTTGCTTGGTGCCGGAGGAGAGAGATGTAAAGACTGTTCTGCTCTGCAAGAGATTTTAAAAGTGCTCCTCTCTCCACCTTCACAAATGACAAGATGGCCAGACTCTGGCATCTTGTTAGTGAGAGTATTGGTCCTCGATCCGAGATACAGACTGTGTCCCAAATTACATCCTGTTCCCTATCAGAGTATCTCTACTATATTATAGTGCACTACTTTTGATGGCCCTCATCAAAAGTAGTGCATTATATGGGAATAGGGTGCTATTTGCGATGCATCCCATGTCTTTGGGTTTAGCGTGCCCTCATATTACTTTTCCAATTATATCAGATGGAAAAACAGACTGGTTTTCTTATACTGTACTGATCTAAAAATATAGCTAAGTGGAAAGGGGAACAATTGGTTCAGTCTGATTTCCACCAGACACTGGGAGACGAATTCACCTTTCAGCAGGACAATTACGGAAAACACAAGGCCAAATATACACTGGAGTTGCTTACCAAGACCACATGGAATGTGAATGTGGCCTAGTTACAGTTTTGACCTAAATCAGATTGAAACTCTATGGCAGACTTTAAAATTCTGTCTAGCAATGATCAACAACTAACTTGCCAGAGCTTGAAGAATAAAAAGAATATATTGGGCAAATATTGTACAACCCAGGTATGGAGACTTACCCAGAACGACTCACAGCTGTAATCGCTGCCAAAGGGGATTTTAACATATATTGATTCAGGGGGTTGAATACTTATCTAATCAAGATACAGTGCCTTGAAAAAGTATTCACCCCCCTTGGAATATTTCCTATTTTGTTGTATACAACCTGTAATTTACATTTTTATTTGGATTTCATGTAATGGACATACACAAAATATTCAAAATTTGTGAAGTGAAATTTAAAAAAGAATGTGTTTCTAAAAATTCTGAAAAATAAAACACGGGAAATTAAGTCCACCTGTGTGCAATCTAAGTGTCACATGATCTGTCACATGATCTCAGTAGATATACACCTGTTCTGAAAGGCCCCTGAGTCTGCAACAACACTAAGCAAGGAGCACCACCAAGCAAGCAGCACCATGAAGATCAAGGAGCTCTCAAAACAGGTCAGGGACAAAGTTGTGGAGAGGTACAGATCAGGGTTAGGTTATAAAAAAATGTCCGAAACTTTTAACATCCCACGGAGCACCATTATATCCATTATTAAAAAATGGAAAGAATATGGCACCACAACAAACCTGCCAAGAGAGGGTCGCCCACCAAAACTCACGGACCAGGCAAGGAGGGCATTAATCAGAGGTAACAAAGAGACCAAAGAGAACCTTGAAGGAGCTGCAAAGCTCCACGGTGGAGATTGGAGTACCTGTCCATAGGACCACTAAGCCATACACTCCACAGAGTTGGGCTTTACGGAAGAGTGGCCAGAAAAAAATCCATTGCTTAAAGAAAGATAAAAGCAAACACATTTGGTGTTTGTCAAAAGGCTGTGGGAGACTCCCCAAACAAATGGAAGAAGGTACTCTGGTTAGATGAGACTAAAATTAAGCTTTTTAGCCATCAAGGAAAATGCTATGTTTGGCGCAAATCCGACACCTCTCATCACCCCGAAATAACCATCCCTGGAGCAGTTTTGCCTTGAAGAATGGGCAAAAATCCCAGTGGCTAGATGTGCCAAGCTTATAGAGACTTACCCCAAGAGACTTGCAGCTGTAATTGCTGAAAAAGGTGTCTCTACAAAGTATTGACTTAGGGGGTGAATAGTTATGCACGCTCAAGTTTGAATTTTTTGGGGTATTATTTCTTGTTTGTTTCACAAAAAAATATGTCGCATCTTTAAAGTGGTAGGCATGTTGTGCAAATCAAATGATACAAACCCCCCAAAAAGCTATTTTAATTCCAGGTTGTAAGGCAACAAAATGTGAAAAATTCCAAGGGGGGTGAAAACTTTCTCAAGCCACTGTATGTGACCGACCGGCTTGATTCGGTCTTATGTAGCAAAATTTGAAATTGTGTTGTTTACATTGGATAAAAGTAGAGACTCAGGGCTAGAAAATGGTATATCATACACTACATTTGAGGAACAATGGGAAGGTAATTTTTCTTTGAAAATTGATAAACTTGTAACCTCACTTTTGAGAAAATGTCCCTTTAATATTTTGGTACACCTACTGGAGAGCTCTTCTTTGTCTACACCCAGTCAGTATCATTCACAACCTCTAAAGCCTTAGCCCCACCCATCTCTTAATTCACATGCGAGGCCATGTACTAAGCAACCAACGATTTCAGGACTTTAGGCTGGTTTATACTACGGGTGTGTTCGTAAATTTTATCTGGAGTGCCAGAGTGTGCTCAGAGTGCGTTCTGGGTGTTCTTAAACTCAGAGCATTGTCAGATTGTCCGTTCGTAAATTATGAGCGTTTCGCTCGCGGAGCATTCAGGTCGCACACTGGACGAGGAATAGGTTTTATCTGAGCATTCTGACTTAACAGCAGTCAAGCACCCAAGTTAACTGGCTAATGTTGGCTAGCCTGCTAGCTACTTCCAGACACAAATGAGAAAACACCTCACTCTGACCATTTTACTAGCTCTAGCAGATCTGGTCAGGCTGTTTTATGTTATTTACATTTACATTTAAGTCATTTAGCAGACGCTCTTATCCAGAGCGACTTACAAATTGGATCTAGAGCGTTGGTGAATGCAACTGTGCTGCTTGCAGCAATTTAATTGTGCTTTTTTGCCAACGTTTACTGACACCGGCCATATTCAACGGTTGTTGAAAGTTCAGAAATTTGTCAGTTATTATGCGTTCTTGCACACTCAGACGAGAGCCAGAGCAAATTTACCAGCTACGTCAATTGTCAGTTGTCACAGTGACTTCATGATCATTCTATTAAATGGTTACTTGCATAGTGGAGTCTTTTGTTAGACATGTAACTAGCTAGCTAAACAATGAACCATAATCCCAACTCATAACGTTTACTACCCTGCATGAATCTGCAGGTAGTTAACCAACCAGGTTCAATGTTAGCAAGCTAACATTAGGCTATAACTATCAATGCAAATGGCTCTGAGATACAAATAATATAACTACACGGATCATACATGTAATGTGAGCTAGCGAGCCAGCCAGCTAACGTTAGCTACACAGTACACTTTAACTTGAAATTAAAATTACTTTCTGACAAAATTTGAAATGTGTAATATCTGAAAATGTAGCTAGCTAGACTACCTTACCTGTATACGTGGATGGACATTTCTCTCACTCTGTCATGGATGTCATAGTTGCCCTTAGTTTGAAGATGTAATCCGGAGACAGGTGTTTTATACAACAGTCTTCTGTGTGTTCTCTTTTCGACACTGCCTGCATAGAGTGCCTTGCAAAAGTATTCATCCCCCTTGGCTTTTTTCCTATTTTGTTGCATTACAATCTGTAATTTAAATAGATTTTTTTGGGTGATTTCATGTAATGGACATACACATAATAGTCCATATTGGTGAAGTGAAATGAAAAAAAACTGCTTGTTTAAAAAAATGTTTTTTTTTTAACGTGGAAATGTGGTGCGTGCATATGTAGTCACCCCCTTTGCTATGAAGCCCCTAAATACAATCTGGTGCAACCAATTACCTTCAGAAGTCACATAATTAGTTAAATAAAGTCCACCTGTGTGCAATTTAAGTGTCACATTATCTGCCACATGATCTCAGTAGATGTACACATGTTCTGAAAGGCCCCAGTCTGCAACACCACTATGCAATGGGTTTGGTGTTCGCCAAAAGGCATGTGGGAGACTCCCAAACATATGGAAGAAGGTACTCTGGTCAGATGAGACAAAAATGACCTCGAGAATGCCATCGCCACAGTGAAGCATGGTGGTGGCACCATCATGCTGTGGGATGTTTTTTATCGGCAGGGACTGGGAAACTAGTCGGAATTGAAGGAATGATGCATGGTAATAAATACAGGGAAATTCTTGAGGGAAACCTGTTTCATTCTTCAAGAGATTTGAGACTGGGACGGAGGTTCACCTTCCAGCAGGACAATGACCTTAAGCATACTGCTAAAGCAACGCTCAAGTATTTTAAGGGGAAACGGTTAAATGTCTTGGAATGGCTTAGTCAAAGCCCAGACTTCAATCCAATTGGAAATCTGTGGTATGACTTAAATATTGCTGTACACCAGCAGAACCCATCCAACTTGAAGGAGCTGGAGCAGTTTTGCCTTGAAGAATGGGCAAAAATCCCAGTGGCTAGATGTATCAAGCTTATAGACACATACCCCAAGAAACATGCAGCTGGAATTGCTGAAAAGGGTGGCTCAAGTTTTCAGTTTTTTTGTGTCTTTTCTTGTTTGTTTCACAATAAGAAATATATTGCATCTTCAAAGTGGTAGGCATGTTGTGTAAATCAAATGATACAACCACCCAAAAAATCATTTTGATTCCAGGGTTGTAAGGCAACTAAATAGGAAAAATGTGAAGGGGGTGAATAATTTCGCAAGCCACTGCATTTGAAATCAAAATGCAGAATTCTCTCCATCTCCTTAGCTATCAAACTCTAATTCAAAACTCAGTCCTCCAGAAAGTGGAGAACAACACTTATGCTGTTCTACTAGGTGATATCTTTTTTGTATGTGTTAGAAAGGATAACCTACACATAATGACCAGCTCATGTTATAGACAGAAGCGTGCTATATGGCAGACCAATCAGAACTCCAGCCCACTCGTTATCACAGCCAATCATTGCTAGTGGGTGGATTGCTCTTTTTTTCTGCGGCTTAACCAACTACGCTCGTAATTTAAAATGTATTCAAATTTACAGTAGGCATACTAGTTTGTTATTAAGGAACATCCTTTATCTTCAGTGAATAGTGGGCGTTCTGGTTAAAAGTTTAGTAATATAAATGAATTATGCTTGAAAGAATGTATTCTTTATCATTGTCTGTGACAGTTTGACTTTAGTTGTTGTTGTGGGCTTTCTTCTATTTCTCAGTGGTGATGTCCCTGGTCTTTATTATTGTCTGTGACAGTTTGACTTTAGTTGTTGTTGTGGGCTTTCTTCTATTTCTCAGTGGTGATGTCCCTGGTCTGAATGAAATAGAACAGTTCTGTTGCCACCTGACTAACATGTTGCAGCCTTGATGTTGGTTGCCTAGGAGCTCTGCACTAAGCTTGAACCTATTTATTGCAGGGTGCAATACTTTAGCCTATTTCTCGCTCTCGCTCTTCCACAGTCGAGTCTCTTTAGCCGTTGATTTACCGGTACACTGAGTCTAGATGTTGTCAAGTAATCGAAATTAATCTTGAGTCTGGCTGCTCAAAGTGGTCAGTTGTGGCTTTTTGGCATGGGAGAGGCTATAAGGACACCGCTGACCTCCAAAACAATTAACCAAAATCTAAAACTGACCCTTTTTAAAATTTCTAACCTTTATTTAAGTAGGCAAGTCAGCTAAGAACAAATTATTATTTACAATGACCGCCTTACCTTAACCCTAACTATTTTAACCAATTATGAAATGAAATATCATTACATCATTACATTTACATTTAAGTCATTTAGCAGACGCTCTTATCCAGAGCGACTTACAAATTGGTGCATTCACCTTATGACATCCAGTGGGACAGTCACAAACAATAGTGCATCTAAAACTTAGGGGGGGTGGGGTGAGAGGGATTACTTAACCTATCCTAGGTATTCCTTAAAGAGGTGGGGTTTCAGGTGTCTCCGGAAGGTGGTGATTGACTCCGCTGTCCTGGCGTCGTGAGGGAGTTTGTTCCACCATTGGGGGGCCAGGGCAGCGAACAGTTTTGACTGGGCTGAGCGGGAGCTGTACTTCCTCAGTGGTAGGGAGGCGAGCAGGCCAGAGGTGGATGAACGCAGTGCCCTTGTTTGGGTGTAGGGCCTGATCAGAGCCTGGAGGTACTGAGGTGCCGTTCCCCTCACAGCTCCGTAGGCAAGCACCATGGTCTTGTAGCGGATGCGAGCTTCAACTGGAAGCCAGTGGAGAGAACGGAGGAGCGGGGTGACGTGAGAGAACTTGGGAAGGTTGAACACCAGACGGGCTGCGGCGTTCTGGATGAGTTGAAGGGGTTTAATGGCACAGGCAGGGAGCCCAGCCAACAGCGAGTTGCAGTAATCCAGACGGGAGATGACAAGTGCCTGGATTAGGACCTGCGCCGCTTCCTGTGTGAGGCAGGGTCGTACTCTGCGGATGTTGTAGAGCATGAACCTACAGGAACGGGCCACCGCCTTGATGTTAGTTGAGAACGACAGGGTGTTGTCCAGGATCACGCCAAGGTTCTTGGCGCTCTGGGAGGAGGACACAATGGAGTTGTCAACCGTGATGGCGAGATCATGGAACGGGCAGTCCTTCCCCGGGAGGAAGAGCAGCTCCGTCTTTCCTGACGTTCAGCTTGAGGTGGTGATCCGTCATCCACACTGATATGTCTGCCAGACATGCAGAGATGCGATTCGCCACCTGGTCATCAGAAGGGGGAAAGGAGAAGATTAATTGTGTGTCGTCTGCATAGCAATGATAAGAGAGACCATGTGAGGTTATGACAGAGCCAAGTGACTTGGTGTATAGCGAGAATAGGAGAGGGCCAAGAACAGAGCCCTGGGGGACACCAGTGGTGAGAGCGCGTGGTGAGGAGACAGATTCTCGCCACGCCACCTGGTAGGAGCGACCTGTCAGGTAGGACGCAATCCAAGCGTGGGCCGCGCCGGAGATGCCCAACTCGGAGAGGGTGGAGAGGAGGATCTGATGGTTCACAGTATCGAAGGCAGCCGATAGATCTAGAAGGATGAGAGCAGAGGAGAGAGAGTTAGCTTTAGCAGTGCGGAGCGCCTCCGTGATACAGAGGAGAGCAGTCTCAGTTGAATGACTAGTCTTGAAACCTGACTGATTTGGATCAAGAAGGTCATTCAGAGAGAGATAGCGGGAGAGCTGGCCAAGGACGGCACGTTCAAGAGTTTTGGAGAGAAAAGAAAGAAGGGATACTGGTCTGTAATTGTTGACATCGGAGGGATCGAGTGTAGGTTTTTTCAGAAGGGGTGCAACTCTTGCTCTCTTGAAGACGGATGGGACGTAGCCAACGGTCAGGGATGAGTTGATGAGCGAGGTGAGGTAAGGGAGAAGGTCTCCGGAAATGGTCTGGAGAAGAGAGGAGGGGATAGGGTCAAGCGGGCAGGTTGTTGGGCGGCCGGCCGTCACAAGACGCGAGATTTCATCTGGAGAGAGAGGGAGAAAGAGGTCAGAGCACAGGGTAGGGCAGTGTGAGCAGAACCAGCGGTGTCGTTTGACTTAGCAAACGAGGATCGGATGTCGTCGACCTTCTTTTCAAAATGGTTGACGAAGTCATCTGCAGAGAGGGAGGAGGGGGGGGAGGGGGCGGAGGATTCAGGAGGGAGGAGAAGGTGGCAAAGAGCTTCCTAGGGTTAGAGGCAGATGCTTGGAATTTAGCGTGGTAGAAAGTGGCTTTAGCAGCAGAGACAGAGGAGGAAAATGTAGAGAGGAGGGAGTGAAAGGATGCCAGGTCCGCAGGGAGGCGAGTTTTCCTCCATTTCCGCTCGGCTGCCCGGAGCCCTGTTCTGTGAGCTCGCAATGAGTCATCGAGCCACGGAGCGGGAGGGGAGGACCGAGCCGGCCTGGAGGATAGGGGACATAGAGAGTCAAGGGATGCAGAGAGGGAGGAGAGGAGGGTTGAGGAGGCAGAATCAGGAGATAGGTGGGAGAAGGTTTGAGCGGAGGGAAGAGATGATAGGATGGAAGAGGAGAGAGTAGCGGGGGAGAGAGAGCGAAGGTTGGGACGGCGCGATACCATCCGAGTAGGGACAGTGTGGGAGGTGTTGGATGAGAGCGAGAGGGAAAAGGATACAAGGCAGTGGTCGGAGACTTGGAGGGGAGTTGCAATGAGGTTAGTGGAAGAACAGCATCTAGTAAAGATGAGGTCGAGCGTATTGCCTGCCTTGTGAGTAGGGGGAAGGTGAGAGGGTGAGGTCAAAAGAGGAGAGGAGTGGAAAGAAGGAGGCAGAGAGGAAAGAGTCAAAGGTAGACGTGGGGAGGTTAAAGTCGCCCAGAACTGTGAGATGTGAGCCGTCCTCAGGAAAGGAGCTTATCAAGGCATCAAGCTCATTGATGAACTCTCCGAGGGAACCTGGAGGGCGATAAATGATAAGGATGTTAAGCTTGAAAGGGCTAGTAACTGTGACAGCATGGAATTCAAAGGAGGCGATAGACAGATGGGTAAGGGGAGAAAGAGAGAATGACCACTTGGGAGAGATGAGGATCCCGGTGCCACCACCCCGCTGACCAGACGCTCTCGGGGTGTGCGAGAACACGTGGGCGGACGAAGAGAGAGCAGTAGGAGTAGCAGTGTTGTCTGTGGTGATCCATGTTTCCGTCAGTGCCAAGAAGTCGAGGGACTGGAGGGAGGCATAGGCTGAGATGAACTCTGCCTTGTTGACCGCAGATTGGCAGTTCCAGAGGCTACCGGAGACCTGGAACTCCACGTGGGTCGTGCGCGCTGGGACCACCAGAGTAGGGTGGCCGCGGCCACGCGGTGAGGAGCGTTTGTATGGTCTGTGCAGAGAGGAGAGAACAGGGATAAACAGACACATAGTTGACAGGCTACAGAAGAGGCTACGCTAATGCAAAGGAGATTGGAATGACAAGTGGACTACACGTCTCGAATGTTCAGAAAGTTAAGCTACGTAGCAAGAATCTTATTGACTAAAATGATTAAAATGATACAGTACTGCTGAAGTAGGCCAGCTGGCAGTGGGTGCGTTGTTGACACTACACTAATCAAGTCGTTCCGTTGAGTGTAATAGTTTCTGCAGTGTTGCTATTCGGGGGCTAGCAGGCTAGCTAGCAGTGTTGTTTATCGTCTTGCAGGTCAGGAGTATAGGCTTTTCAGCTGGCATGGACTGAATGGCAAAAGTGTATGAAAGGTAACCAGAGAGGACACAGCTGACTTAGTTTATTCTGATGTATCTTTTTGTCATGGGAGAGGCTATAAGGACACTGCTGACCTCCAAAACAACTAACCAAAATCTTACACTGACCTGTACCTTAACTCTAACCATAAACTAATTTTAACCAAGTCTGAAATGAAATATCAGCTTGCAGGTCAGGAGTATAGGCTTTTCAGCTGGCATGGACTGAATGGCAAAAGTGTATGAAAGGTAACCAGAGAGGACACAGCTGACTAAGTTTATTCTGACGTATCTTTTTGTCAAGCTAGAGATGGAATAGCTGACTGTCCTGGCTGGATCGTTCACACCATACTGATGGAGGGAGGTAGTCCATCACTTGAACAGAATCTCGTATCTCTCCCAGGAGTTATGGCCTAGCACTGGATGAGCATATCAGCATCTGGGCTCGGGGCTTGCTTGGTGCCGGAGGAGAGAGATGTAAAGACTGTTCTGCTCTGCAAGAGATTTTAAAAGTGCTCCTCACTCCACCTTCACAAATGACAAGATGGCCAGACTCTGGCATCTTGTTAGTGAGAGTACTGTGTCCCAAATGACATCCTGTTCCCTATCAGAGTATCTCTACTATATTATAGTGCACTACTTTTGATGACCCTCATCAAAAGTAGTGCACTACATATTCATTGTGCCATTTGAGACACATACTGTAAACCCACCTGCAGTTTGTAACTAGTTTCCTCTCTGCTTCTCTATTCACATCAAGCTGCTACGTAGGTGGAGTTTTTATACTGAATAAAAATATAAATGTAACATTTTCAAAGATTCTACTGAGTTACAGTTCATATAAGGAAATCAGTCAGTTGAAATAAACGAATTAGGCCCTAATCAATGGATTTCACATGACTGGGCAGGGGCGCAGCCATGGGTGGGACTGGGAGGGCATAGGCCCACCCACTGGGGAGCCAGGCCCAGCCAATCAGAATGAATTTTTCCCCACAAAAGGGCTTTATTAGAGACATAACACTCCTCAGCATTCCCCCTTCTTGGCGAAGGAAAAATGCTCACTAACAGGGATGTAAAACACATTTGTGCACAACATTTGAGATACATTTTGTGTGTGTGGAACATTTCTGGGATCTTTTATTTCAGCTCATGAAACATGGGCCAAACGCTTTAAATGTTGCTTTTACATTTTTGTTCAGTATATAATTAATCCCTTCCTCCTCCTGCCACCTTACAGTGCAGTGCGACCCCTCCCCATCTGAGTTCACTCCAAACACAAACATTGTTATTCTGCCATTTGAGTTGTGAATTATCAAGCCTGCGCTGCCACTGACCCCTCACAATTGATTATTTTTCCAGGCTGCTGGGAGGTGTGAACAGCCATTTGTGGTGAGGTATTTTTCAACAGATTGACATTTAAGCAGGGTCAAAGCATCGCCGCTTTGTCAAGTCAATGGTTCCTGGAGAAACACTGCACTGTCTGCACTGCAACTCAACCTGGAGCACTGGGTGACCTTTCTATACACAATACACTTGTTACCTAGCGCTGCATTTTATTTATGGAAGCAGCTGTTAGTCATTGTGAGAGACCTTGTTAAGAGGGGTTCTTTCTTCATATTGTATGTGGCTCCAGGCAGATATACATCATGTAATCTTACAGGCAGATGTACATAATGTAATCTTACAGGCAGATGTACATAATGTAATCTTACAGGCAGATGTACATAATGTAATCTTACAGGCAGATGTACATAATGTAATCTTACAGGCAGATGTACATAATGTAATCTTACAGGCAGATGTACATCATGTAATCTTACAGGCAGATATACATCATGTAATCTTACAGGCAGATATACATCATGTAATCTTACAGGCAGATGTACATCATGTAATCTTACAGGCAGATATACATCATGTAATCTTACAGGCAGATATACATCATGTAATTTTACAGGCAGATATACATCATGTAATCTTACAGGCAGATATACATCATGTAATTTTACAGGCAGATATACATCATGTAATTTTACAGGCAGATATACATCATGTAATCTTACAGGCAGATGTACATCATGTAATCTTACAGGCAGATGTACATAATGTAATCTTACAGGCAGATGTACATCATGTAATCTTACAGGCAGATGTACATCATGTAATCTAACAGGCAGATGTAGAATCATGTAATCTTACAGGCAGATATACATCATGTAATCTTACAGGCAGATTTTCTTTCCCTTTATGAATATCCAATATATGCAGGTGACCCTTTTAAGTAGTGCTACGCTCGCTGTTTAAAATACATAAATCTGCCACAGCTCACAGATACTTTTAAATCTCAACCTGAAGATAAGTTTAGGATTTGAGAGTTTGTAATTGGCCCTATGCTAATGATTAAGTTAGTTTTAACTGGTGTAGATAAGGGGTTAGATTTGACGGTCTGCAGTGCATTAGACTTTTAACTTCTAGGTCTATTTTTATTTTATTGAACCTTTATTTAATGAGACTGTTAAGGAACAGTGGGTTAACTGCCCTGTTCAGGGGAACAGTGGGTTAACTGCCTTGTTCAGGGGAACAGTGGGTTAACTGCCTTGTTCAGGGGAACAGTGGGTTAACTGCCCTGTTCAGGGGAACAGTGGGTTAACTGCCCTGTTCAGGGGAACAGTGGGGGAACAGTGGGTTAACTGCCTTGTTCAGGGGAACAGTGGGTTAACTGCCCTGTTCAGGGGAACAGTGGGTTAACTGCCCTGTTCAGGGGAACAGTGGGTTAACTGCCCTGTTCAGGGGAACAGTGGGTTAACTGCCCTGTTCAGGGGAACAGTGGGTTAACTGCCCTGTTCAGGGGAACAGTGGGTTAACTGCCCTGTTCAGGGGAACAGTGGGTTAACTGCCCTGTTCAGGGGAACAGTGGGTTAACTGCCCTGTTCAGGGGAACAGTGGGTTAACTGCCCTGTTCAGGGGAACAGTGGGTTAACTGCCCTGTTCAGGGGAACAGTGGGTTAACTGCCCTGTTCAGGGGAACAGTGGGTTAACTGCCCTGTTCAGGGAACAGTGGGTTAACTGCCCTGTTCAGGGAACAGTGGGTTAACTGCCCTGTTCAGGGGAACAGTGGGTTAACTGCCCTGTTCAGGGGAACAGTGGGTTAACTGCCCTGTTCAGGGAACAGTGGGTTAACTGCCCTGTTCAGGGGAACAGTGGGTTAACTGCCCTGTTCAGGGGAACAGTGGGTTAACTGCCCTGTTCAGGGAACAGTGGGTTAACTGCCCTGTTCAGGGGAACAGTGGGTTAACTGCCCTGTTCAGGGGAACAGTGGGTTAACTGCCCTGTTCAGGGAACAGTGGGTTAACTGCCCTGTTCAGGGGAACAGTGGGTTAACTGCCCTGTTCAGGGGAACAGTGGGTTAACTGCCCTGTTCAGGGGAACAGTGGGTTAACTGCCCTGTTCAGGGAACAGTGGGTTAACTGCCCTGTTCAGGGGAACAGTGGGTTAACTGCCCTGTTCAGGGGAACAGTGGGTTAAACAGTGGGTTAACTGCCCTGTTCAGGGGAACAGTGGGTTAACTGCCCTGTTCAGGGGAACAGTGGGTTAACTGCCCTGTTCAGGGGAACAGTGGGTTAACTGCCCTGTTCAGGGGAACAGTGGGTTAACTGCCCTGTTCAGGGGAACAGTGGGTTAACTGCCCTGTTCAGGGGAACAGTGGGTTAACTGCCCTGTTCAGGGGAACAGTGGGTTAACTGCCCTGTTCAGGGGAACAGTGGGTTAACTGCCCTGTTCAGGGGAACAGTGGGTTAACTGCCCTGTTCAGGGGAACAGTGGGTTAACTGCCCTGTTCAGGGGAACAGTGGGTTAACTGCCCTGTTCAGGGGAACAGTGGGTTAACTGCCCTGTTCAGGGGAACAGTGGGTTAATCCCTGTTCAGGGGAACAGTTTATCCTTTACCGCTCTGTTCAGGGGAACAGTGGGTTAACTGCCCTGTTCAGGGGAACAGTGGGTTAACTGCCCTGTTCAGGGAACAGTGGGTTAACTGCCCTGTTCAGGGGAACAGTGGGTTAACTGCCCTGTTCAGGGGAACAGTGGGTTAACTGCCCTGTTCAGGGAACAGTGGGTTAACTGCCCTGTTCAGGGGAACAGTGGGTTAACTGCCCTGTTCAGGGAACAGTTTACTGGCCCAATGCTCCCTGTTCAAACAGTGGGTTAACCCCTTTCAGGGGAACAGTTTACTGGCCAGAATCAAGATTTTATCCTTTACCGCTCTAACCACCACCCTTCGGTTACTGGCCCAATGCTCTAACCACCCTTCGGTTACTGGCCCAATGCTCTAACCACCCTTCGGTTACTGGCCCAATGCTCTAACCACCCTTCGGTTACTGGCCCAATGCTCTAACCACCCTTCGGTTACTGGCCCAATGCTCTAACCACCCTTCGGTTACTGGCCCAATGCTCTAACCACCCTTCGGTTACTGGCCCAATGCTCTAACCACCCTTCGGTTACTGGCCCAATGCTCTAACCACCCTTCGGTTACTGGCCCAATGCTCTAACCACCCTTCGGTTACTGGCCCAATGCTCTAACCACCCTTCGGTTACTGGCCCAATGCTCTAACCACCCTTCGGTTACTGGCCCAATGCTCTAACCACCCTTCGGTTACTGGCCCAATGCTCTAACCACCCTTCGGTTACTGGCCCAATGCTCTAACCACAAGGCTACCTGCCGCCTAACCTTTATGAATACATTTGAGGTTAGCATATCTCAACTACAGTAATATGCTCACAACCAACTTTGAAAAAAACAATCCAACTTTGTTCAGCGGTCAAATAAACTTTTAAAATAAACTTTTGCTAATTTTGGCAGCTGCCATTAAAATGTTCAGGGTACAGTTGATAACGAGGCAGTACCTGCCAGGCAGACATCCAGGCATTGGTATGGAAAGCTCCGCTCTCTCAAGGTCACAGGCCTATAGCCTCAGGTCCTCTCTGCCACCTACAGTCTCTATTCTGTTCAATTTTGTTTTCATTAAAAGAAGAGACCTCTGGCCCACAGCCCAGTGAACCGCAACTGCTTGTTGCAAAAATAATGAAGAATTTATTCTAAATTAATCTCTTTTAAACGTGTAGATATGAAGGCACCCACATTGGGGGGTGATTAATGGGGACAATTTCATGAGAGAATTATTGTTACCCCTCTTGGAGTCTCTGAATGATTTATTGTCATGCAGTCCCCAGGATTCAAGGAACTCTTCTAGTATGGTTTATAACTCCTTTTGATTTACACGCAATCCCAAATACATGGAGGTTGCTGTTTATCATTTGTGACTTGGAGACCATCTTAGTGGACCTCGGAATAACACTTGAATAAGTTAATGGACAGCGAGTGAGAGGAACTTCTTTATGACTCCCCTTGGCACCCTATTGGAAGCCAGTCATTCAACTATCAAAAGATTGCAAATATCGGTAACACTTTTTTAATGAGTAAGCATTAATATTAAACTATTTCTAAACTATTAATAAATAAGTATATCATCATGGACAGCGAGTGAGATGAACTTATTTTTCCGTCTTCACTTGGGACCCTGTTTGGAGACCTGTGCCTTTATTGTGGTTGATGACTAGGTCTATCAACGTAGTTACCAAAGTGTTTGTGTGTGAATCCGGATGCTTTCAGTTCCACTTAGTTGAGCCAGACACCTGTAACATGTCATTTCCCACAACAACCTACACAGAGAGATGCTCTTAGAGAGCGAAAAGAGATAAGAGACATATGCAGCAGTACCAGTGTGGAAGATTGCCTGTTCCTTAGTGAAGACACAAAGTAGACTGAATGTCGAGCCAGACTAGAGCAGGTATTATGGCATGGAGCCAACTGATTTAAATGTGAGTTGAGTTCTCAGCCACGCATGCCCTCCGTTCAGTCTCCCTTGTCCTGTTTAATGAATTATAGATAAATGGTTTGGAAAGCACATTAGGCCTGTAGCAGTAGCAGCGGTAGCCAAGTAAAACTAAACTCCACAATGTACGTCACATTAGGCCTGTAGCAGTAGCAGCGGTAGCCAAGTAAAACTAAACTCCACAATGTACGTCACATTAGGCCTGTAGCAGTAGCAGCGGTAGCCAAGTAAAACTAAACTCCACAATGTACGTCACATTAGGCCTGTAGCAGTAGCAGCGGTAGCCAAGTAAAACTAAACTCCACAATGTACGTCACATTAGGCCTGTAGCAGTAGCAGCGGTAGCCAAGTAAAACTAAACTCCACAATGTACGTCACATTAGGCCTGTAGCAGTAGCAGCGGTAGCCAAGTAAAACTAAACTCCACAATGTACGTCACATTAGGCCTGTAGCAGTAGCAGCGGTAGCCAAGTAAAACTAAACTCCACAATGTACGTCACATTAGGCCTGTAGCAGTAGCAGCGGTAGCCAAGTAAAACTAAACTCCACAATGTACGTCACATTAGGCCTGTAGCAGTAGCAGCGGTAGCCAAGTAAAACTAAACTCCACAATGTACGTCACATTAGGCCTGTAGCAGTAGCAGCGGTAGCCAAGTAAAACTAAACTCCACAATGTACGTCACATTAGGCCTGTAGCAGTAGCAGCGGTAGCCAAGTAAAACTAAACTCCACAATGTACGTCACATTAGGCCTGTAGCAGTAGCAGCGGTAGCCAAGTAAAACTAAACTCCACAATGTACGTCACATTAGGCCTGTAGCAGTAGCAGCGGTAGCCAAGTAAAACTAAACTCCACAATGTACGTCACATTAGGCCTGTAGCAGTAGCAGCGGTAGCCAAGTAAAACTAAACTCCACAATGTACGTCACATTAGGCCTGTAGCAGTAGCAGCGGTAGCCAAGTAAAACTAAACTCCACAATGTACGTCACATTAGGCCTGTAGCAGTAGCAGCGGTAGCCAAGTAAAACTAAACTCCACAATGTACGTCACATTAGGCCTGTAGCAGTAGCAGCGGTAGCCAAGTAAAACTAAACTCCACAATGTACGTCACATTAGGCCTGTAGCAGTAGCAGCGGTAGCCAAGTAAAACTAAACTCCACAATGTACGTCACATTAGGCCTGTAGCAGTAGCAGCGGTAGCCAAGTAAAACTAAACTCCACAATGTACGTCACATTAGGCCTGTAGCAGTAGCAGCGGTAGCCAAGTAAAACTAAACTCCACAATGTACGTCACATTAGGCCTGTAGCAGTAGCAGCGGTAGCCAAGTAAAACTAAACTCCACAATGTACGTCACATTAGGCCTGTAGCAGTAGCAGCGGTAGCCAAGTAAAACTAAACTCCACAATGTACGTCACATTAGGCCTGTAGCAGTAGCAGCGGTAGCCTGTAGCAGTAGCAAAGTAAAACTAAACTCCACAATGTACGTCACATTAGGCCTGTAGCAGTAGCAGCGGTAGCCAAGTAAAACTAAACTCCACAATGTACGTCACATTAGGCCTGTAGCAGTAGCAGCGGTAGCCAAGTAAAACTAAACTCCACAATGTACGTCACATTAGGCCTGTAGCAGTAGCAGCGGTAGCCAAGTAAAACTAAACTCCACAATGTACGTCACATTAGGCCTGTAGCAGTAGCAGCGGTAGCCAAGTAAAACTAAACTCCACAATGTACGTCACATTAGGCCTGTAGCAGTAGCAGCGGTAGCCAAGTAAAACTAAACTCCACAATGTACGTCACATTAGGCCTGTAGCAGTAGCAGCGGTAGCCAAGTAAAACTAAACTCCACAATGTACGTCACATTAGGCCTGTAGCAGTAGCAGCGGTAGCCAAGTAAAACTAAACTCCACAATGTACGTCACATTAGGCCTGTAGCAGTAGCAGCGGTAGCCAAGTAAAACTAAACTCCACAATGTACGTCACATTAGGCCTGTAGCAGTAGCAGCGGTAGCCAAGTAAAACTAAACTCCACAATGTACGTCACATTAGGCCTGTAGCAGTAGCAGCGGTAGCCAAGTAAAACTAAACTCCACAATGTACGTCACATTAGGCCTGTAGCAGTAGCAGCGGTAGCCAAGTAAAACTAAACTCCACAATGTACGTCACATTAGGCCTGTAGCAGTAGCAGCGGTAGCCAAGTAAAACTAAACTCCACAATGTACGTCACATTAGGCCTGTAGCAGTAGCAGCGGTAGCCAAGTAAAACTAAACTCCACAATGTACGTCACATTAGGCCTGTAGCAGTAGCAGCGGTAGCCAAGTAAAACTAAACTCCACAATGTACGTCACATTAGGCCTGTAGCAGTAGCAGCGGTAGCCAAGTAAAACTAAACTCCACAATGTACGTCACATTAGGCCTGTAGCAGTAGCAGCGGTAGCCAAGTAAAACTAAACTCCACAATGTACGTCACATTAGGCCTGTAGCAGTAGCAGCGGTAGCCAAGTAAAACTAAACTCCACAATGTACGTCACATTAGGCCTGTAGCAGTAGCAGCGGTAGCCAAGTAAA
Organism: Oncorhynchus gorbuscha; assembly: GCF_021184085.1. Taxonomy (NCBI): domain Eukaryota; kingdom Metazoa; phylum Chordata; class Actinopteri; order Salmoniformes; family Salmonidae; genus Oncorhynchus; species Oncorhynchus gorbuscha. The sequence continues at coordinate 72,982,157 of NC_060177.1, forward strand.
ACTAAACTCCACAATGTACGTCACATTAGGCCTGTAGCAGTAGCAGCGGTAGCCAAGTAAAACTAAACTCCACAATGTACGTCACATTAGGCCTGTAGCAGTAGCAGCGGTAGCCAAGTAAAACTAAACTCCACAATGTACGTCACATTAGGCCTGTAGCAGTAGCAGCGGTAGCCAAGTAAAACTAAACTCCACAATGTACGTCACATTAGGCCTGTAGCAGTAGCAGCGGTAGCCAAGTAAAACTAAACTCCACAATGTACGTCACATTAGGCCTGTAGCAGTAGCAGCGGTAGCCAAGTAAAACTAAACTCCACAATGTACGTCACATTAGGCCTGTAGCAGTAGCAGCGGTAGCCAAGTAAAACTAAACTCCACAATGTACGTCACATTAGGCCTGTAGCAGTAGCAGCGGTAGCCAAGTAAAACTAAACTCCACAATGTACGTCACATTAGGCCTGTAGCAGTAGCAGCGGTAGCCAAGTAAAACTAAACTCCACAATGTACGTCACATTAGGCCTGTAGCAGTAGCAGCGGTAGCCAAGTAAAACTAAACTCCACAATGTACGTCACATTAGGCCTGTAGCAGTAGCAGCGGTAGCCAAGTAAAACTAAACTCCACAATGTACGTCACATTAGGCCTGTAGCAGTAGCAGCGGTAGCCAAGTAAAACTAAACTCCACAATGTACGTCACATTAGGCCTGTAGCAGTAGCAGCGGTAGCCAAGTAAAACTAAACTCCACAATGTACGTCACATTAGGCCTGTAGCAGTAGCAGCGGTAAACTCCACAATGCCAAGTAAAACTAAACTCCACAATGTACGTCACATTAGGCCTGTAGCAGTAGCAGCGGTAGCCAAGTAAAACTAAACTCCACAATGTACGTCACATTAGGCCTGTAGCAGTAGCAGCGGTAGCCAAGTAAAACTAAACTCCACAATGTACGTCACATTAGGCCTGTAGCAGTAGCAGCGGTAGCCAAGTAAAACTAAACTCCACAATGTACGTCACATTAGGCCTGTAGCAGTAGCAGCGGTAGCCAAGTAAAACTAAACTCCACAATGTACGTCACATTAGGCCTGTAGCAGTAGCAGCGGTAGCCAAGTAAAACTAAACTCCACAATGTACGTCACATTAGGCCTGTAGCAGTAGCAGCGGTAGCCAAGTAAAACTAAACTCCACAATGTACGTCACATTAGGCCTGTAGCAGTAGCAGCGGTAGCCAAGTAAAACTAAACTCCACAATGTACGTCACATTAGGCCTGTAGCAGTAGCAGCGGTAGCCAAGTAAAACTAAACTCCACAATGTACGTCACATTAGGCCTGTAGCAGTAGCAGCGGTAGCCAAGTAAAACTAAACTCTCCACAATGTACGTCACATTAGGCCTGTAGCAGTAGCAGCGGTAGCCAAGTAAAACTAAACTCCACAATGTACGTCACATTAGGCCTGTAGCAGTAGCAGCGGTAGCCAAGTAAAACTAAACTCCACAATGTACGTCACATTAGGCCTGTAGCAGTAGCAGCGGTAGCCAAGTAAAACTAAACTCCACAATGTACGTCACATTAGGCCTGTAGCAGTAGCAGCGGTAGCCAAGTAAAACTAAACTCCACAATGTACGTCACATTAGGCCTGTAGCAGTAGCAGCGGTAGCCAAGTAAAACTAAACTCCACAATGTACGTCACATTAGGCCTGTAGCAGTAGCAGTAGCAGCTAAACTCCACAATGGTAGCCAAGTAAAACTAAACTCCACAATGTACGTCACATTAGGCCTGTAGCAGTAGCAGCGGTAGCCAAGTAAAACTAAACTCCACAATGTACGTCACATTAGGCCTGTAGCAGTAGCAGCGGTAGCCAAGTAAAACTAAACTCCACAATGTACGTCACATTAGGCCTGTAGCAGTAGCAGCGGTAGCCAAGTAAAACTAAACTCCACAATGTACGTCACATTAGGCCTGTAGCAGTAGCAGCGGTAGCCAAGTAAAACTAAACTCCACAATGTACGTCACATTAGGCCTGTAGCAGTAGCAGCGGTAGCCAAGTAAAACTAAACTCCACAATGTACGTCACATTAGGCCTGTAGCAGTAGCAGCGGTAGCCAAGTAAAACTAAACTCCACAATGTACGTCACATTAGGCCTGTAGCAGTAGCAGCGGTAGCCAAGTAAAACTAAACTCCACAATGTACGTCACATTAGGCCTGTAGCAGTAGCAGCGGTAGCCAAGTAAAACTAAACTCCACAATGTACGTCACATTAGGCCTGTAGCAGTAGCAGCGGTAGCCAAGTAAAACTAAACTCCACAATGTACGTCACATTAGGCCTGTAGCAGTAGCAGCGGTAGCCAAGTAAAACTAAACTCCACAATGTACGTCACATTAGGCCTGTAGCAGTAGCAGCGGTAGCCAAGTAAAACTAAACTCCACAATGTACGTCACATTAGGCCTGTAGCAGTAGCAGCGGTAGCCAAGTAAAACTAAACTCCACAATGTACGTCACATTAGGCCTGTAGCAGTAGCAGCGGTAGCCAAGTAAAACTAAACTCCACAATGTACGTCACATTAGGCCTGTAGCAGTAGCAGCGGTAGCCAAGTAAAACTAAACTCCACAATGTACGTCACATTAGGCCTGTAGCAGTAGCAGCGGTAGCCAAGTAAAACTAAACTCCACCATGTACGTCACATTAGGCCTGTAGCAGTAGCAGCGGTAGCCAAGTAAAACTAAACTCCAAATGTACGTCACATTAGGCCTGTAGCAGTAGCATGCGGTAGCCAAGGGAAAACTAAACTCCACAATGTACGTCACATTAGGCCTGTAGCAGTAGCAGCGGTGGAGCCAAGTAAAACTAAACTCCACTGTAGCACATTAGTTGTAGCAGTAGCAGCGGTAGCTCCCTCCTAAACTCCACAATGTGAAGTCAGCGGTAGGTAAAACTAAACTCTGTCACATTAGGCCTGTAGCAGTAGCAGCGGTAGCCAAGTAAAACTAAACTCCACAATGTTCACGTCACATTAGGCCTGTAGCAGTAGCAAAGCGGTAGCCAAGTAAAACTAAACTCCACAATGTTCGTCACATTAGGCCTGTAGCAGTAGCAGCGGGCCAAGTAAAACTAAACTCCACAATGTTGGATAATTGTATGCCTGTTTATCTTATAGTTAGCGGTAGCCAAGTAAAACTAAACTCCACCATGTACGTCTTAATTAGGCCTGTAGTGGTTTATGCAGCTGTAGCACTGTAAAATTAAACTCCACAATGTATTCTGTCACATTAGGCCTGTGGTGGTGCAGCGGTAGCCAAGTAAAACTAAACTCCACCATGTACGTCACATCAACAGAATTGAGCGGTGACTAGTGTGGGCTGACTCGAGCTTGTGGAATAACATCAAATGGCGTTCTTATCATTTTCAGCACCCAAAGAATAGCATGCGATTACACGGGACAATGTCAGCCCACACTAGTCGCTGCTCAACTCTGTTGATGTGAAGTACATGGTGGAGTTTAGTTTTACTAGGCTACTGTAGCAGCTGAGTTGTGGTTAGTTCCTCAGCTCCCTCCTTTCCCAGCTCATAAACTGTGAAGTCATTAGGTCTCTGCTGCATCAAAGTCAAGGGCGCTGTGTATTTGCTGTGCACTAAACTTGCCACTTTAAATGCCTTCACTCTGTATCACTGGCAGAGCACTGCATTGTAAAGGAGGTATTGAGAGTTTGTAGAGTTCAGTGTCTACCGCCTCATTTCCCCACCTAGCGCATGTGGATTAAGGTATTTGGGGCCATATATTGATCATTGTTGGATAAGGTTGTATGCTGTTTATCTTATAGTTATGTGTGTATTCTGTGTATATAAAGGCTATATATTCCTGGTCTTAATGGTTGTGTCCTTCTAGTGGTTTATGTGGCTGTATTGCAAATTATGGCCAGTAAAGTTCCATACACACAAAAGTATTTCTCTCAAAATGTCTGCATTCATTGTCTGCCCCTGGTGTAGAGTATTGTATTGCACTGCCCTTGTGGTGGTGTTGTGTCTGTATTGTCCTGCCCCTTGTGGTGGTGTAGGGTGTCTGTATTGTATTGTCCTGTCCCTTGTGGTGGTGTAGAGTGTCTGTATGTCCATTGTCATGATAATTAAACACATGCCATTGTGGTATAAAGGCTGATTAAACAGCATGTCTTTATTGTCACTGCCTGCTCCCTTGTGGTGGTGTAGAGTGTCTGTATTGTATTGTCCTGCCCCTTGTGGTGGTGTAGGGTGTCTGTATTGTATTGTCCTGCCCCTTGTGGTGGTGTAGAGTGTCTGTATTGTATTGCACTGCCCTTGTGATGGTGTAGCGTGTCTTTATTGTATTGCACTGCCCTTGTGGTGGTGTAGCGTGTCTGTATTGTATTGCACTGCCCTTGTGGTGGTGTAGAGTGTCAGTCCCACTGTATGGCTGCGCCCCTGCTGTAGTCTGCCCTGTGGTGGTGTAATGTCTGTATTGTATTGCCTGCCCTTGTGGTGGTGTAAGTGTCTGTATTGTATTGCAGTGCCTAATGTATTTATTTAATTGCACTGCCCTTTGGTGGTGTATGTGAAATGTAACTGTAAAATTTTTGAAATTAGCCTTGTCCATTATATCTTGTATTGTAAAGATGCTGTGGTGGTGATTGGGTTGTAGTATTGTGAGGGGAGTGTGTGAGCTGTGAGGGGAGTGTGTGAGCAGCTTGGCGCCTTAGTGTGACTAATCTTGGGGTCTCCTGTGCTATGCGGTCTGTGTGGCTGCATGACTGTTCTTCATGCATCACGCCTCACGCCTCGCTCGCTGATGGGACCACACGCCCAGCGCAGCACAGAGCATCACGCCCAGCCACTATCATCTAATACTCTCCTAAAGTCATACTGATGATTTTTCTGGAAATTATAATTATACTGAGCAAAAATATAAAGGCAACATGTAAAGTGTTGGTTCCATGTTTCATAAGCTGAAATAAAAGAGCCCAGAAAAGTTCCATACACACAAAAGTATTTCTCTCAAAATCGCACACATTTCTCCTATGCCAAGATAATCCATCCACATGACATGTGTGGCATATAAAGAAGCTGATTAAACAGCATGATCTTTACACAGGTGCACCTTGTGCTGCTCTCTAGTAGGGTGGGGGCTGCGGAGTATTTCTGTCTCTAATAAAGGCCTTTTGTGAGGAAAAGCTCATTCTAATTGGCTTGGCCTGGCTCCCCAGTGGGTGGGCCTATGCCCTCAAAATCTCACGATACATGGCCCCATTCATTCTTTCCTTTACACGGATCAGTCGTCCTGGTCCCTTTGCATAGAAACAGCCCCAAAACATGTTTCCACCCCCCGTGCTTCACAGTAGGTATGGTGTTCTTTGGCTGCAACTCAGCATTCTTTGTCCTTCAAACACGACGAGTTTTTACCAAAAAGTTATATTTTGGTTTCATCTGACCATATGACATTCTCCCAATCTTCTTCTGCATCATCCAAATGCTCTCTAGCAAACTTCAGACGGGCCTGGACATGTACTGGCTTAAGCAGGGGGACACGTCTGGCACTGCAGGATTTGAGTCCTTGGCGGCGTAGTGTGTTACTGATGGTAGGCTTTGTTATGAGCCATCCTCCCCTCACCAGACTCTTGTGAGGCTTACTCTATGTTGTCTCTATTATGATGATGCGCCGGTTGTATTTGCACAACATGAAGTTCCATTTGAATGTTCATATTCAAGTTTCTGTATTGAGGAGAGTCTACAGTAGGCCAGCGGTCACCAACCTTTTCCGAGTCAAGATCACTTTGAGTCAAAATGCAAGCAGATATCTACGGGACTTAAACATTTTAAGTATATACACATTAACCAATTAAAAACAGTTCTGTAGCAATGAGGCTTTGTGCAGTGGGCTATACAGTGAGGGGGGAAGTATTTGATCCCCTGCTGATTTTGTACATTTTCCCACGGACAAAGAAATGATCCGTCTATAATTTTAATGGTAGTTTTATTTGAACAGTGAGAGACATAATAACAACAGAAAAAATCCAGAAAAACACATGTCAAAAATGTTATAAATTGATTTGCATTTTAATGAGGGAAATAAGTATTTGACCCCCTCTCAATCAGAAAGATTTCTGGCTCCCAGGTGTCTTTTAAACAGGTAACAAGCTGAGATTAGGATCTCAGCTTGTTACCTGTATAAAAGACACCTGTCCACAGAAGCAATCAATCAGATTCCAAACTGTCCACCATGGCCAGGACCAAAGAGCTCTCCTAGAAAGTCTTTCACTAGTCATGTTTTTGAAATCTCACAGTATCAACTTTTCTGTGCATTTGAGACTTCTTTTTACAGTCTATGGTCGAGAAAACTGTGCAGACACAGTGATCTGAGCTATCTGATTGGCCAGCAGTATGCCTATAGGTGCACTTGATTTGCTCTCTGGGCTTGCCGAGTAGGTGGAGTTCTTCCTTCAGACACATGAAATGGTTCAAAATGGGAACACTTTGCCTTTCCGGTGCTAGGGTGCACCTACCAGAAAGGGTGCACCTACCTCCCGGTGCACCTACCACCAACAGTCCGTAATCGACCTGTTGGTGACCAATGGTCTTGGCTAATCTTTAGTCTTACTTACTACTAAGAGTCTTTTAATACAGAGATCTCCACTAGCCTGCTGTCTATCTATGGACATCTGTTTACGACTTCTCTAAAAAGTCTAATTTGTTCCTTAGACTTATTTAAGGTCCTGTGAGACACATATATTTGTATGGATATGTATTGGATAGAATTTGAACCAATTCTATTTTTAATGATTCTAATCATTACAGGCCCCTTACACCTAATCACTACTAATAATGCATATCTTGAAAATGCAGAACAAAGACTTAACTTCATTAGTGTGAAAGGAGAAAAATGGAGGATTTATTATCTAGTGTATGTAGTAAACAATACGCTTTGTTCTCCATAAACAGCATTGCAAATATTCTAGTCGCCTCCTCAAATTGTGTCCCGATAGGATTTCGCTCCTACATGTTTTATGTTGCTATTGGTATGCTAATTAATTGGTTGTGTGTAGATGGGGAAAAATAAGATTTTTATTTACAATCAAACTGATTAAGAATATTTTCACACAAGCAATTTTGAATTACTACTAATTAAGCTTGTGGTGTATTCAGAGAATAATATGTTCGTTGTTGGCTGTGGGTGTTCTGCTCTTCCCTTTCTGATTTGGAATGTTCTTTCTAGTTGTTTTTGTCAAGATACCAACCAAGTTGCACGGAAAGTTTGCAAAAAAAAGTGAGAAAGTAATTTGTCAGCCACGCCCTCTATGTCCCAGCTGCCGGGACATGAGCTATTTCAACATTTACCACTCTATTTGTGTCTTTCTCACCCCAAATAAAAAGAGGTAACAACTGAAGTCAGGCCAGTAGAAATGTTTAAGTGGCACTTAGGTTTAATGCTTCACAAAAGTTTGATTCATGGTTGTTTTTTCCTCTTGTTTAGAACCAAAGCATTGTGTTGTAACTGAAGCAGAACAGTGCATTCTCTCATGTGTATTTAACACTGACGTTTGATTTTGTAAATAAATCAAAAATATGCCCCCCCCCCAAAAAGCTATGTCCTGCTCCTTCCCTGACTTTTCCTAAATGTTTGTCTTTTACACTACTCATTTGTCACAAACAGAAGGAGAAAAAAAGTCACACACATATTGCTATCTTACCCGCCAAGACAATGTGCTGTAGGACGTTGTTACCCAGCCAGGCTCTCTCCTCCCTGAATGAAAGACAAATGGACAATAATTGTGCACCTTACTTCACAATAAGTCATTTAAATTAGCCTAACTGAATGATAACAGGGTGAAGAGGTTGATTTAATTTAGAAAGACAAAAGTGTAATATTGAGTTTGTGTTATGCCTATTTACCAGCAGCAAATAATTTGACCTGGGCCTTGTGGGTTCATACAATTCTCTTGTACGTTTTACTTTGTAAAAAGAAGCTGCTATGGGACTGTTTTAATTACTATAACTCTATTACTAATCAGATGTACTGTCAGGGAAACAAAAACATGCTACATGTTGAAATAGGCCTTTAGAATAACGCAAAACATATCCTTGACTGTTTCCAAGTTGATGAGCGGGAAACAAACGATGCCAGTCAGCCGGCACTGCCGGCCCATCCAAACTACACCTGATCTATACCGAAACTAATTTCACACATAATACGTGTGAGCAGTGGTGGTTCTAGCTTGTATGGCTCCCTGGGCGAACCTCCACCCCCCAACCATTCTGCACGAACTGTGATTTTTATTCAGACATTTGGAACAACACATAAATAATCATAACATTTAAAGCTATATCAATATAAAAATATATATAAAATAAATATCAAAAAGAAGTAACAAAGACAAATAGAAACAAATTTGTGTTGATTTGGCACTCGAGTATCAATACATTACCCATTCCCCAACACTGTCAACCATCCACATCTACACCTCCAGTTGACTCAAATTATGTCAATTAACCAATCAGAAGCTTCTAAAGCCATGACATCCTTTTCTGAAATTTCCAAGTTGTTTAAAGGCACAGTCAACTTAGTGTATGTGAACTTCTGACCCACTGGAATTGTGATACAGTGAATTATAAGTGAAATTATCTGTCTGTAAACAATTGTTGGAAAAATGACTTGTATCATGCACAAAGTAGATGTACCGACTTGCCAAAACTATAGTTTGTTATCAAGAAATTTGTGGAGTGGTTGTGAAATTAGTTTTTAAGACTCCAACCTAAGTGTTTGTAAAATTCCGACTTCAACTGTATATATTCACAGTATTATGAATGAATTGTGGTTTATTTGGTAGCATTTTGTATTGTGACTGATTTTACTAATTGCATTAGTACTGTACAAAGTTAAAGGTGGGCTATCTGATAGATTCCCCCACTCCCCCTATCTTGGGCTTCCAGTGGGGAGACTATATCGACAGGACAGAACAGCGGCGTCTGGTAAGACGAGGGGTGACGGGTTTTGTAAATAACAGCTGGTGCACGATATCTAAGGAAGTCTCGAGGTTTTGCTCGCCTGAGGTAGAGTATCTCATAATAAGCTGTAGACCACACCAAGAGAGTTTTCATCTGTATTTTTCGTAGCTGTCTACATACCACCACAGACTGATGCTGGCACTAAGACCAGACTGAATGAGCTGTATTCCGCCATAAGCAAACAGGAAAACGTTCACCCAGAGGCGGCGCTGCTAGTAGCCGGGGACTTTAATGCAGGGAAAATCCGTTTTTGAAAGAGGAATTCTAAATTCCTTTATGTTTTAATTGCCAAAACCAATTTCGCACTCGTTTCTAATTCATTAATGAGGTGTAAGTTCATTAATTATGCATGAAGTAGATCGAGACCAGTCTTAAAAGCCAGGTAAGAGCGTTTAATTCCAGAGAGTACTAAATGCTTACACACATTTCCACAGGTTATAAACTGAACATGACATCATCAGTTTCCCACCCTCTCTCCGATTCTCACAACAACCCATTGTTTTAGGAATGGAACCTTTCCCAGACATTTCTTATCTGTCTGAAAAGCCATATAGCATCACTCCCCTTTTGACTTCCCAAGACACATACAATTAATTCGTTCTGCTTACATTTTCAGTAACAGCTTAACCAATAACTTTTACTTTTCATACCATAACATAATAGTATTAGAATAAATGGTTCTAATCAATAATGTATACATAATTAATCATCTTAACTACAATTTCCTTTAACAGTTTTACCTAATTTCTATCAGCATGTTAAATGTGCAACCAGAGGGGAAAAAACTCTGGTCCACCTTTACTCCACACACAGAGATATATACAAAGCTATCCCTCGCCCTCCATTTGGCAAATCTGACCAAAATTATATTCTCCTGATTCCTGCCTCCAAGCTAAAATTAAAGCAGGAAGTACCAGTGACTCGATCAATAAAAAAGTGGTCAGATGAAGCAGATGCTAAGCAACAGGACTGTTTTGCTAGCACAGACTGGAATATGTTCCAGGATTCTTCCGACGGTATTGAGGAGTACACCACATCAGTCATTGGGTTCATCAATAAGTGCATCGATGACGTCGTACCCACAGTGACCGTGCGTACATACCCCAACCAGAAGCCATGGATTACAGGCCACATCCACACTGAACTAAAGGCTAGAGCTGCCGCTTTCAAGGAGCGGGACTCTAACCCAGAAGCTTATGAGAAATCCCGCTATGCCCTCCGACGAACCATCAAACAGGCAAAGCGTCAATACAGGACTAAGATCGAATCGTAGTACACCGGCTCTGATGCTCGTCGGATGTGGCAGGGCTTGCAAACCATTACAGATTACAAAGGGAAGCACAGCCGAGAGCTGCCCAGTGACACGAGCCTACCAAACAAGCTAAAATACTTCAATGCTCATTTCGAGGCAAATAACACTGAAACATGCATGAGAGCAACAGCTGTTCAGAAAGACTGTGTGATCGCGCTCTCTGCAGCCAAGGCGAGTAAGACCTTTTAACATGTCAACATTCACAAGGCCGCAGGGCCAGACGGATTACCAGGAAGTGTACTGCGAGCATGCGCTGACCAACTGGCAAGCGTCTTCACTGACATTTTCAACCTCTCCCTGTCCGAGTCTGTAATAGCAACATGTTTTAAGCAGACCACCATAGTTCCTGTGCCCAAGAACACTAAGGTAACCTGCCTAAATGACTACCGACCCGTAGCACTCACGTCTGTAGCCATGAAGTGCTTTGAAAGGCTGGTTATGGCCTATGACACAACAGTGGTAGGCCTGATCACCGACAACAATGAGACAGCCTATAGGGAGGAGGTCAGAGACCTGGCTGTGTGGTGCCAGGACAACAACCTCTCCCTCAACGTGATCAAGACAAAGGAGATGATTGTGGGCTACAGGAAAAGGAGGACCGAGCACGCCCCCATTCTCATCGACAGGGCTGTAGTGGAGCAGATTGAGAGATTCAAGTTCCTTGGTGTCCACATCATCAGCAAACTAACATGGTCCAAGCACACCAAAACCTATTCCCCCTCAGGAGACTGAAAAGATTTGGCATGGGTCCTCAGATCCTCAAAAGGTTCTACAGCTGCACCATTGAGAGAATGCGACTGGTTGCATCACTTCCTGGAATGGCAACTGCTCGGGCCTCCGACCGCAAGGCACTAATGAGGGTAGTGCGTACGGCCCAGTACATCACTGGAGCCAAACTGCCTGCCATCCAGGACCTCTATACCAGGCGGTGTCAGAGGAAGGCTCTGTAAATTGTCAAAGACTCCAGCCACCCTAGTCATGGACTTTTCTCTCTGCTACCGCATGGCAAGCGGTACCAGAGTGCCAAGTCTTAGTTCAAGAGGCTTCTAAACATCTTCTACCCTAAGCCATAATACTCCAGACTATTTGCATTGCCCACCTCTGCTACTCTCTGATGTTATCATCTATGCATAGTCACTTTAATAGCTCTACCTACATGTACATATCACCTCAACTAACCGGTGCTCCCGCACAGCAACTCTGTATCGGTACCCCCTTGTTTATAGTATCGCTATTGTTATTATACTCCTGCTCTTTAATTACTTGTTACTTTTATTTCTTATTCTAGTTTGTATTTTTTTTAAAAACTGCATTGTTGTTTAGGGGCTCGTAAGTAAGCATTTCACTGTAAAGTTGTATGTATACCTGTTGTATTCGGCGCATGAGCCGATTAAAATTTGATTTGATTTAGTTGACCCACAGTCCCACAATGTGACATGATATCATCAACATGATGTGCAAATGAGCGATAGAAAACCGATCGCGCAAATGTTACCATTCCAATTCTTTTGGTGCGGGTTCCCCGGCGGCTGCCCATGTCGCCTATCCCTAAACCCGCCACTGAGTGTTATTCTATAAACAATAATCTGAGGCCTATCTATTAGGCCTATCACTTGTCAAATTGTACATGAAGAGATGGTCCATCTAGTAACATACTGATGCAGGGAAAGGATAATCACATTATTTTACCTGCATGTGACTTCACAAACATTGTGATTTCTAAATACAGTAGTATCAGAAAAACATCTTCTGCTGTTTCTATTACATTTACCATTTTTCAATAGCTTTCATATTTCAAGAGGTTTAGCTCTATTTCCAATTCAACCTTTTTCCAAGAGTATCCGTGCTGTCCATGCGTTCAGCACATGACCACTCTCACGGCAGCATTGTTCTGGCTACTAAGCAAAAACTGGTAACAAAATAAACTTAAAATAGTTATGCGATTCATAATATTACAATCGTTCACGCACCGGTGCTTTTGTTTAGGAATATAGCAAATAATTTCACCTGCGCACCTGGCTGTTTATATTATTATTATTATTATATTTTTTGTTTCACTTTGTCAAAAGAAGCTGTAACCAGACTTTATTAATTATTATAACTCTATTACTAATCAAATCTACAAAGTTGATTCAATGGATTACACTGCAATGTTTTTAGGCTATAGGCCGACTTTGTATCATTATACAAAAAAATAATTTTATACTGTATATTTCCACTAATATTTCTTCATGCAATTAATTCTTGACACACTATTTATCAAGTGTTGTTTCTTATGTTTGCCTGCATCGAGGGTTGATATGCATCTAATGCATATCCTAATGTATGCCCAGCAACGTACTCTAGCGGTACTTATAGGCGGAAAGGCGGTTCTATTGTTAAGGAGAACTCTGCCCTTTTCATCTCATAACAACGCCCTTGATTTGCTATGTGTGTGCGTGTGCCTTCGTGTGTGTGTGTGTGTGTGTGTGTGTGTGTGTGTGTGTGTGTGTGTGTGTGTGTGTGTGTGTGTGTGTGTGTGTGTGTGTGTGTGTGTGTGTGTGTGTGTGTGTGTGTGTGTGTGCGCGTGCGCGACTGTGTGACTGTGTGTCTGTATGTGCTCGTGAGAAAGAGAGAGTCCTATTCTCAGAAGGGTTGGAAAGTGTACAGGAATGTTAATTGGTATTACTGTTAGAGCTGTGACTATAAACGGTCCATGTTGCCCAGCTCTAATGACTGTGCTGCTTTGGAGATAAGACTAGGCAGAGGTTTCAAGCATGCATGAGGGGCTTTTATTAATAGATTGAAGATCAGGATGACCCACTGTTTCCATACCAGTAAAGGAGGACTCCATGACCATCCACAGCCTCTCCACAGTCACACCAAACCAGACCAGTGTCCTCGGTGTCGTGTCCCACTGCTCGAATCACAATCCCGGTCTCCTCTATTCCTAACAAATGGATATATTATTTCTCTTCAAATTAAAATATTACTTCTATTGAAATGGAGATATTACTTCTCTTGAAATGGAGAGATTACTTCTCTTGAAATGGAGAGATTACTTCTCTTGAAATGGAGAGACTACTTCTCTTGAAATGGAGAGACTACTTCTCTTGAAATGGAGAGACTACTTCTCTTGAAATGGAGAGACTACTTCTCTTGAAATGGAGAGACTACTTCTCTTGAAATGGAGAGACTACTTCTCTTGAAATGGAGAGACTACTTCTCTTGAAATGGAGGGACTACTTCTCTTGAAATGGAGGGACTACTTCTCTTGAAATGGAGAGATAATTATTTTCAAATGGAGATCATACCTCTCTTCAAATGACAATATTGTATAGAGCAAGTGGATTCAACTTTGTTATAAAGGCTTAAAGGCCCAGTGCAGTCAAAACAAGATTTTCTTTAGTTTTTTATATGTTATCACACTATGAGGCACTAACGCTGCCTCAGGAAGGTTCGAGAAGTCAAAACTCATTGCAGTTGCGCATCCGGATCTACAGTGCTGATCTGCTCCTATATGTATTATTTTTTTAAAATTATTTTCTGTTAATAGTTCACTAAAGTTTATTGAGACGTACTGGCCACCCGCTCATCTTCTTTCTCACACTGTGAGGTTGGAATAATACTGTGAAATTGTGAAAATTCCCTTTTAAGTGTAAGAACTGTTTGGAAAGATCGGCTGAAATTTCAGCCAGTTTTGGCGTGCCTGGTGACCCCATGCAATTAATTAGGTAATAGACCAATAAGAGTTCCAAACCTCTCCTCCAATAGCAGCACATTTTCAGTTTTCCTCTCCCCACTCAGATCATGCACAGACAGTCCTGCTCTTTGCAAAAAAAGCTATTTGTTGCTTTTTGAACATTTGAATTTAAAACTATCATAGTATGATTGAAGCACCAGGGCCATGCCGCCCTCGGCGAGACCAAAAAATGCCCCCGCAAAACTAGAATAGTCCCAGTAAGCAAAATGATGTGGAAAAGTCGTGTAAATACATATTTTCCAGACGTTGAAGTTAGGTTAAATTTAGGTTCTGAATGAAAGGTGAAAATAAATATTTTCCGTACGTTGAAATCAGGTTCATTTTTGGTTCTGAATGAAAGTTGAAAAGAGGTAATTTAAAGACGTCTATGTTTGGGCCAAATCAAGGCTGGTCCAGACCAAACAAAATCTGAACCAAACATAGATGTCTATGATTGGTTCAGATTTTGTCCAAAAAACAATGTCCGTGGATGTGGAAATCCAGGACGGTCTAGACTAAAAAAAAATAATTCCAGAAGGCAACGGTGTCGGTCTGTGCTTACTGAGGTGTACCCTACCAAGATGCCTGAAATTTAATGAATGCCCATCTATGTGGTAAGCTTACCGTTTGTAAAACACCAACAAAACAAGGACAACAACCACCCGAGCCACTGCCTGTTCACCCCGCTATCATCCAGAAGGCGAGGTCAGTACAGGTGCATCAAAGCTGGGACCGAGAGACTGAAAAACAGCTTCTATCTCAAGGCCATCAGACTGTTAAACTGCCAACACTAACATTGAGTGGCTGCTGCCAACACACTGACTCAACTCTAGACACTTTAATAATGGGAAGTGATGGGAAATGTATCACTAGCCACTTTAAACAATGCTACCTAATATAATGTTTACATACCCTACATTATTTATCTCATATGTATACGTATATACTATACTCTATATCATCTACTGCATCTTTATGTAATACATGTATCACTAGCCACTTTAACTATGCCACTTTGTTTACATACCCTACATTACTCATATGTATATACTGTACTCGATACCATCTACTGCATCTTGCCTATGCCGCTCTGTACTCATTCATATATCTTTATGTACATATTCTTTATCCCCTTACACTTGTGTCTATAAGGTAGTAGTTTTGGAATTGTTAGCTAGATTACTTGTTGGTTATTACTGCATTGTCGGAACTAGAAGCACAAGCATTTTGCTACGCTCGCATTAACATCTGCTAACCATGTTTATGTGACAAATAAAATTAGATTTGATTTGGCCAAAAAACGGCGTCCAAAAGACATCAGCTTGTGCTTACTGGAGTGTAGCCTACTTGTCACGTTCTGACCATAGTTCTTTTGTGTTTTCCTTGTTTTAGTGTTGGTCAGGACGTGAGCTGGGTGGGCATTCTATGTTGTGTGTCTAGTTTGTCTATGTTTGGCCTGATATGGTTCTCAATCAGAGGCAGGTGTTAGTCATTGTCTCTGATTGGGAACCATATTTAGGTAGCCTGTTTTGTGTTGGGATTTGTGGGTGGTTGTTTCCTGTCTTTGTGTTTTCTACACCAGTTAGGACTGTTTCGGTTTATTGTTTTGTATTATGTTTAGTTTTTTTAATGAAAAAACATGAACTATAACCACGCTGCGTTTTGGTCCGCCTCTCCTTCCCAGGAAGAAAGCCGTTACACTACTACGTCGGCCACAATGCAATCTTATGAATGCCCATCCATGTAGTAGGCCCATCCATGTAGTAGGCCCACCATTTGTAAAACAGGCCGTTGCATTGATTTTATTAGTCCTGATTCCTGTGACTAATCAGTTTGGCTATTTAAGCTCTGAACATCAGCTACCCAACTTCGTCAGGAGTTATTGTGAGCCTATCTGCAATGTGTTTACACAGCGGGAAATGCAGAAGTTGTTTTGTTAACATGTCAGTGCTTTTTTTATTTGATTGGTTGCCATTTAGGTTAGGCTAATTGATCTGAGAATCGTACATGATGTAAAACGTGTCTATTTATTAAATTGTCATACATTTTATCTCTAGCCTGTAGGCTACAGAATAGGCCACATACTCTTTCTACCATATCCATGATGTGCTACATGATTTATGTTAGATCATTTTTTAAAACGAAAAGTTGGTGGAGTGCCGCAGCGATGTGTCTCTCCAACAGCACTCTGTAGAGACCCACTGGGAATGTGTGTTTATCACAGTGCGGCATAAGCCACTGGTTGAGGTAATGCCAAGAGTGTGCAAAGCTGTCATCAAGGCAAAGGGTGGCTATTTGAAGAATTTGTTTAACACTTGTTTGGTTACTACATGGTTCCATATGTGTTTGTTCATAGTTTTGATGTCTTCATTATTATTCTACAATGTAGAAAGTAGTAAAAATGAAGAAAAATCCTTGAATGAGTAGGTGTTCTAAAAGTTTGACCGGTACTGTACACTTATCCATTTCTCCTGCAAACTTGACAATTTTGTTCATTATCTATTTTCCTTGCTTTGGCAATGTAAACATGTATTTTTCATGCCAATAAAAGCCATTGAATTGAATTGAGAGCGAGTGACACACAAACACAAACAGACCTCACAGAGCTGTCTCATAACCAAATTATGACAAAGCAAAAAGAGCACTATTTGACACACTGGAAAGAATCGACCAAAAAACAGAGCAAATTGGAATGCCATTTGACCCTAAACAGAGAGTACACAGTGGCAGAATACCTGACCACTGTGCTGACCCCAAATTAAGAAAATCATAGATTTTTTACAGACCATTGGAGGCATCCAGTCACGGACCAGGATGTCTTGCTCCCAGGCAGACTAAATAACTTTTTTGCCCGCTTTGAGGACAATACAGTGCCACTGACACGGCCTGCAACGAAAACATGCAGTCTCTCCTTCACTGCAGCCGAGGTGTGTAAGACATTTAAACGTGTTAACCCTCGCAAGGCTGCAGGCCCAGACTGCATCCCCAGCCGCGCCCTCAGAGCATGTGCAGACCAGCTGGCCGGTGTGTTTACGGACATATTCAATCAATCCCTATACCAGTCTGCTGTTCCCACATGCTTCAAGAGGGCCACCATTGTTCCTGTTCCAAAGAAAGCTAAGGTAACTGAGCTAAACGACTACCGGTCCACAGACGATGCAATCTCAACCACACTGCACACTGCCCTAACCCACCTGGACAAGAGGAATACCTATGTGAGAATGCTGTTCATCGACTACAGCTCGGCATTCAACACCATAGTACCCTCCAAGCTCGTCATCAAGCTCGAGACCCTGGGTCTCGACCCCGCCCTGTAAAACTGGGTACTGGACTTCCTGACGGGCCGCCCCCAGGTGGTGAGGGTAGGCAACAACATCTCCTCCCCGCTGATCCTCAACACGGGGGCCCCACAAGGGTGCGTTCTGAGCCCTCTCCTGTACTCCCTGTTCACCCACGACTGCGTGGCCACGCACGCCTCCAACTCAATCATCAAGTTTGCGGACGACACAACAGTGGTAGGCTTGATTACCAACAACGACGAGACGGCCTACAGGGAGGAGGTGAGGGCCCTCGGAGTGTGGTGTCAGCAAAATAACCTCACACTCAACGTCAACAAAACTAAGGAGATGATTGTGGACTTCAGGAAACAGCAGAGGGAACACCCCCCCTATCCACATCGATGGAGCAATAGTGGAGAGGGTAGCAAGTGGTCCTTCTGTAGCTCAGTTGGTAGAGCATGGCGCTTGTAACGCCAGGGTAGTGGGTTCGATCCCCGGGACCACCCATACGTAGAATGTATGCACACATGACTGTAAGTCGCTTTGGATAAAAGCGTCTGCTAAATGGCATATAAAAGTTTTAGGTTCCTCGGCATACACATCACAGACAAACTGAATTGGTCCACTCACACTGACAGCGTCGTGAAGAAGGCGCAGCAGCGCCTCTTCAACCTCAGGAGGCTGAAGAAATTCGGCTTGTCACCAAAAGCACTCACAAACTTCTACAGATGCACAGTCGAGAGCATCCTGGCGGGCTGTATCACCGCCTGGTACGGCAACTGCTCCGCCCTCAACCGTAAGGCTCTCCAGAGGGTAGTGAGGTCTGCACAACGCATTACCGGGGGCAAACTACCTGCCCTCCAGGACACCTACACCACCCGATGTTACAGGAAGGCCATAAAGATCATCAAGGACATCAACCACCCGAACCACTGCCCGTTCACCCCGCTATCATCCAGAAGGCGAGGTCAGTACAGATGCATCAAAGCTGGGACCGAGAGACTGAAAAACAGCTTCTATCTCAAGGCCATCAGACTGTTAAACAGCCACCACTAACATTGAGTGGCTGCTGCCAACACACTGTCATTGACACTGACCCAACTCCAGCCACTTTAATAATGGGAATTGATGGGAAATGATGTAAATATATCACTAGCCACTTTAAACAATGCTACCTTATAAAATGTTACTTACCCTACATTATTCATCTCATATGCATACGTATATACTGTACTCTACATCATCGACTGCATCCTTATGTAATACATGTATCACTAGCCACTTTAACTATGCCACTTTGTTTACTTTGTCTACATACTCATCTCATATGTATATACTGTACTCGATACCATCTACTGTATGCTGCTCTGTACCATCACTCATTCATATATCCTTATGTACATATTCTTTATCCCCTTACACTGTGTATAAGACAGTAGTTTTGGAATTGTTAGTTAGATTACTTGTTGGTTATCACTGCATTGTCGGAACTAGAAGCACAAGCATTTCGCTACACTCGCATTAACATCTGCTAACCATGTGTATGTGACAAATAAAATTTGATTTGATGATTTCTGAGGGGAGGACGTTTCATAATAATGGATGGAATGCAGTCAATGGAATAGTATCAAACACGTGGTTTCCACTTCCTAACCTCTTGTCAAATGTATGACCGCATTGGAGAGACATATTTCCCACAGACCACATTGACCGACAAAGAATTTGAAAACAAATCAGACATTGATAAATTCCCATATCTGTTACGCAAAATACCGTAGAGGGCAATCACAGCAGCAAGATCTGTGGCCCGTTGCCATGAGAAAAGGAAAAACAGTGAAGAACAAAGAACCTATATTTATCTGTTTATTTATTTTCCTTTTTATACTTCAACTATTTCCATTGTTACAACACTATACATAGCCAATAGTATAACATTTGAAATGTCTGTATTCTTTAAAAAAAATTGTGAGTGTAATGTTTACTGTTAATTATTGATATTTTTTTTCCCATTTAGTTCATTATCTATTTCACTTGCTTTGGCAATGTAAACATATATTCCCATGCCAATAAAGCCCTTTGAATTGAATTTAATTGAGAGAGAGAGAGAGAGAGAATTACGCCTCTCTGCGGCGTGCGTCAATAAGCTTTCCCAGACTAGTTTTGGCTAACGGCTTCAGTCGTCATTGTGGAGAGAGAGAGTGTCAGTTCTGTCTGAGGTGTACGGTGGGGTAGTATTGATTTCTGACTGCCAGGAAGGCCTGGGATTGTAAATACTGCCTTTGTCCCAAATGGCACCCTATTCAGTCCTTTTGCCTTATGGGCCCTTGTCAAAAGTAGTGCACTATGTAGGGAATATGATTCCATTTAGTACACAGCCACTGTAAGCACCAGGCGAGAAGGGAAGCAGTGGTTTGTTGAGAATGCCAACCGAGAGCAACTCCCAGCAATGAATGGTAGTGGTGTGTAATGTTCAATCTCCTCCGTTTCTCTCTTTGTTCTCTGCTGCCAACTGTAACCCGGCAAGCTCTTATACTGTAAACTGTAATTGGTAATACAATAGTTGACCTGAGATCAGATTTCAACAGGTCACACTGAACTAGTAGTGTTGTTTTGATCAATGCTCTCTACAGAGAGATGTGTAATTAAAGCAGATGGGAAACCAACAGTCTGGGAAATCAAAGAGCACGTTAACATATTACAATTTATTGTAATCTAACAGTGCACAGATTGTTCTGCTTTTCTGCTTTTGCTTTTCTCCATCAACCAACAAGCAGATGACGCAGGTGTGAAGGCCTGTCCAGCACAATGCAATGGGAAAAGATGAAAAGGATGAAAATATGACCTCACTTCATCAATTAATGTAGTTCATACATTTAATTTCAGATTTTAAGGTCTACACCCACTCAGATCAGACAAACCCAGGGTTTCCAGTCAATCTGACCTGGTTGGATCTTCAGTGGTTGACATTTCCCCCTCCACTGAGTCACTACGGGTACCCCAGTGGGCCGCCAGGGCCACAGAGAAATCACCCATCGAGGAGAGAGGGGTCCCCGAGCTCTCTGGCTCACAGGTCCATTAATCATTGTGATTTCATTCTACAAAGTGCCTGAGGTGGTGAACTGGTAGACAGCAACCCACTCCTAACAACACCTCCTACTATGTGCCCCATGTCTTAGTCTGTGTCTGTGACATACCAGAACTAATTTCTACTCCTGGAGATGAGTGCACCAACCTCCAATTGGCCCCTCTTCACCCCTCCACCCCACGACCCTTCCTTGGGCTCAATCTAATTGACCTGCCACCTATATCTGCATATAGCTCCCTGTATAATATTTCCTGAGTATGGAGGCCTACAGAAGATGTGTAGTGTGAAGAGGGCAGCTTTCCAGCCAGCCAGCTGATTTTGAAGGAGCGGCAGACAGCCCAGACAGAGCTAGATGTTGTTGGGAGGTGATGGAATGGAACTGATCTGCTCCCCCCACTCTAAATGAAATGGCTGGGTCCATCGGCGAATGAAAAGCTCCGTCTCTGCTTGGGAGTGAAGACAGATGAGAGAGGACAGATGAAATAAGACAGACGAGAGAGGAAGACGGACGCGAGAGGACAGATGCGAGAGGACCGATGTGAGAAAACAGACAGGAGACGAGAGAAGAAGCTTGCAGTCCTCTGCTGCAAGGTTGACCTGTCCCTCTGTTCCCTCCTCTCCCCATTTCCAGAGCCCTTTTCTATTCTCGCAATCCACCCAGACTACCCTGGACGCACACACACACCACACACCACACAAGACATCAGGTTGTCTCGGAATAAATTAATAAAAAACACTCCACAAAGTTGTGGAAGTGTTACTGTTACTTCCTCCCTTCATCCAGGGTACGGTGGTACGGAGGGAGGGGATCAATACTTTTCCATTAACCTGTCTCCTCCCTGTGAAGTAATGGGCAGGGGCCCAGCCTGGGGTGGGTGGTGTACTGTGCTGTCGCACGCCACTGACTGCTACTGACAGTGATGGGGAGTCTTTGTGACCAGAGTGCATGAAGGAAAGGCCTCTCTGTCTGTAGACACTGGAGCCAATGGTGTCCCTCTCACGTACACCTCTGTATATGCTGGAGCCAATGGTGTCCCTCTTACGTATACCTCAATGTATATGCTGGAGCCAATGGTGTCTCTCTCAGATACACCTCTCTGTATATAGTGTAACAAATTACTGATATGTAACAAATTAATGATGATTAATGATGATTAATGATATTTTTTTATATTTTTGTATATGCTGGAGCCAATGGTGTCTCTCTCAGATACACCTTATGCAGTCATTGACTGAATAGCAGCTATATGGTGTGGAGTGACCTTGTTGTACCAATATATACTTCTACAGTATAGCCTTATCTCTCTCTCTGTCCATAGTGTAACAAATGAATGATGTGTTCCATCGCATAACAAATTAATCATGTGTTCCATAGTGTAACAAACCAATCATGTGTTCCATAGTGTAACAAATTAATCATGTGTCCATGGTGTAACAAACTAATCATGTGTTCCATAGTGTAACAAATTAATCATGTGTTCCATATTGTAACAAATTAATCATGTGTTCCATATTGTAACAAATGAATCATGTGTTCCATAGTGTAACAAATTAATCATGTGTTCCATATTGTAACAAATTAATCATGTGTTCCATATTGTAACAAATTAATCATGTGTTCCATATTGTAACAAATGAATCATGTGTTCCATAGTGTAACAAAGTAATAATGTGTAACAAATGCATGATGTGTTCCATAGTGTAACAAATTAATCATGTGTTCCATATTGTAACAAATTAATCATGTGTTCCATATTGTAACAAATGAATCATGTGTTCCATAGTGTAACAAATTAATCATGTGTTCCATATTGTAACAAATTAATCATGTGTTCCATATTGTAACAAATGAATCATGTGTTCCATAGTGTAACAAAGTAATAATGTGTAACAAATGCATGATGTGTTCCATAGTGTAACAAATGAATGCGTTCCATAGTGTAACAAATTAATGATTAGTTCCGTAGTGTTACAAATTAATGATGTGTTTCATAGTGTTACAAATTAATGATGTGTTTCATAGTGTTACAAATTAATGATGTGTTCCATAGTGCAACAAATGAATCATGTGTTCCATAGTGCAACAAATGAATCATGTGTTCCATAGTGCAACAAATGAATGTGTTCCATAGTGTAACAAGTGAATGATGTGTTACAAATGGA
Source organism: Oncorhynchus gorbuscha (assembly GCF_021184085.1). Taxonomy (NCBI): domain Eukaryota; kingdom Metazoa; phylum Chordata; class Actinopteri; order Salmoniformes; family Salmonidae; genus Oncorhynchus; species Oncorhynchus gorbuscha. The sequence goes on from NC_060177.1 coordinate 73,004,723, forward strand.
TGATGTGTTCTATAGTGTTACAAATTAACCATGTGTTCCATAGTGCAACAAATGATTCATGTGTTCCATAGTGTAACAAATGAATGACGTGTAACAAATGAATGATGTGTAACAAATGGATGATGTGTTCAATAGTGCAACAAATTAATAATGTGTAACAAATGGATGATGTGTTCAATAGTGCAACAAATTAATGATGTGTTCCATAGTGTAACAAATGAATCATGTGTTCCGTAGTGTTACATATTAATGATGTGTTCCATAGTGCAACAAATGATTTCATGTGTTCCATAGTGTAACAAATGAATGACGTGTAACAAATGAATGATGTGTAACAAATGAATGATGTATTTTATAGTGCAACAAATTAATAATGTGTAACAAATGGATGCTGTGTTCAATAGTGTAACAGATGGATGCTGTCTTCAATAGTGCAACAAATAAATAATGTGTTCCATAGTGTAACAAATGAATGATGTGTAACAAAATAATCATGTGTTCCGTAGTGTTACAAATGAATCATGTGTTCCATAGTGTAACAAATGAATGATGTGTAACAAAATAATCATGTGTTCCGTAGTGTTACAAATGAATCATGTGTTCCATAGTGCAACAAATGAATGACGTTTAACAAATTAAGAATGTGTTCCATAGTGTAACAAATTAATGATGTGTAACAAATTAATGATGTGTTCCATAGTGCAACAAATGAATGACGTGTAACAAATGAATGATGTGTAACAAATTAATGATGTGTTCTATAGTGCAACAAATGAATGACGTGTAACAAATTAATGATGTGTTCCATAGTGTAACAAATTAATGATGTGTAACAAATTAAGGATGTGTTCCATAGTGCAACAAATGAATCATGTGTTCCATAGTGTAACAAATGAATCATGTGTTCCATAGTGTAACAACTGAATCATGTGTTCCGTAGTGCAACAAATGAATGACGTGTAACAAATTAATGATGTGTTCCATAGTGTAACAAATTAATGATGTGTAACAAATTAAGGATGTGTTCCATAGTGCAACAAATGAATCATGTGTTCCATAGTGTAACAAATGAATGACGTGTAACAAATTAATGATGTCTTCCATAGTGTAACAAATTACTGATATGTAACAAATTAATGATGTGTTCCATAGTGCAACAAATTAATCATGTGTTCCATAGTGCAACAAATTAATCATGTGTTCCATAGTGCAACAAATGAATCATGTGTCCATGGTGTAACAAACTAATCATGTGTTCCATAGTGTAACAAACTAATCATGTGTTCCATAGCATAACAAACTAATCATGTGTTCCATAGCGTAACAAACTAATAATGTGTTCCATAGCGTAACAAATTAATCATGTGTTCCATAGCGTAACAAACGAATCATGTGTTCCATAGTGTAACAAACGAATCATGTGTTCCATAGCGTAACAAATGAATCATGTGTTCCATAGTGTAACAAACTAATCATGTGTTCCATAGTGTAACAAGTCGATTTTGCCAGCATTATACCACCCTGCATCCCACTGCTGGCTTGCCACTGAAGCTAAGCAGGGTTGGTCCTGGATGGGAGACCAGATGCTGCTGAAAGTGGTGTTGGATGGCCAGTAGGAGGTACCTTTTCCACTGGTTTAAAAACAGAAGATTGTAATGCCCCAGTGCAGTGATTGGGGACATTGCCCTGTGCAGGGTGCCATCTTCTGGGTGGGAAGTTAAACTCTATGTGGTCACTAAAGATCTCATGGCACTTATACTAAGAGTAGGGGTGTTAACCCCGGTGTCCTGGCTAAATTCACAAATTGGCCTTCATACCATCATGGCCACCTAATCATCCCCAGCTTCCAATTGGCTCATTCAACCCCCCTCCTCTCCCCTGTAACTGTTCCCCAGGTCATTGCTGTAAATGAAAACATGTTCTCAGCCAATTTACCTGGTAAAATAAGGGTAAAATAAAAAATGATGTCTTCCATAGTGTAACAAATGAATCATGTGGGCTTGTATTGTACAGTACAAAGTGGCCTTGATGTTAGTTTCAAATGCAAACTAGGGCTATTGTGTTGTCTAACTACTAAACAGGCATGAAACAAATATCTCTTTGATGCTCAAGGTTGTTCCCAAGCATTAATTTGTCCGTGCTTACTCTAGATACGTTGTCTGCTGTACTTTAGAATTATAACTACGAGTGATGGGGGGGGGGGATTGATACAGTTGCATACCGCTATATTATTTTTTAACGATATTATATAAATATTTGTAATTATTTCTGTAGTTAGGATGACTAGCGCTAGCTAACGCTATGTGTTTGCAGCACTTGTATTTCCATGACTGATCAAAACTGGTTTCCTCATGGCTCTCTTTTGTCTCTCTACCGAGACATATAGTGAGAAATATCTTTGTAACATCACAAATTGAAATAGAATTGCAATACATAGAATGGTGAGAATCACAATACATATTGTATAGGCACCTAAGTAATGTGATGATATTATGAGGTCCCTGGTCATTTCCAGTCCTAATGATTACCTGTGTTTTCCCCAATGGCTGTAGTCTAGTTAGTGATGCCAAACAAGTCCACTGGTATTGTCTTAGACTATTTTAAAGCGATTGCAGTGTGTTGGACTGGCAATAGTACTTCTAAGTTCAGTGATGCTGTTTGACTTGTCTACCTATGGAGCCTAGCTAGCTACGTATCGCTGAGGCCCCAGACTCACTAGGAGTGGGAGAGAAGGTCTATTTCATCGGACATGCAGAACCATGAAAACAAATTGTACGATGCCAAGATGAAAGCAGCTTTCTGTGAAATGAATACCGTAGGTAACAGTCGGTTCTACACTTGTACTAGTATAAGATCAAATGATTGCAAACTTTGTGTCACGTTCTGACCTTTATTTCCTGTGTTTTGTATTTAGTTAGTATGGTCAGGGCGTGAGTTGGGTGGGCAGTCTATGTTTGTTTTTCTATGTTTTGGGTATTTCTATGTTTCAGCCTAGTATGGTTCTCAATCAGAGGCAGGTGTCATTAGTTGTCTCTGATTGAGAATCATACTTAGGTAGCCTGGGTTTCACTGTGTGTTGGTGGGTGATTGTTCCTATCTCTGTGATTGCACCAGATGGGACTGTTTTGAGTTTTCACATTTATTGTTTTTTGTAGTCAGTTGTTCATGTGTACCTTTACGTATTAAAAAGAACCATGGACACTTACCACGCCGCGTATTGGTCCTCTGATCCGTTTCGCCTCTCCTCTTCGGAAGAAGAGGAGGAAATTCATTACACTTTGATAAGGTCATGGCAGCAAGAATGGTTGTGATATGGATTAGCTGTATGTAGCATAGTGTGTACATGGCAGTGGAACACACATTTTACACAGTATGGGTATATGAAATGTTGGTTTCTGGCCACAGACTAGAGTAGGTAGGTATATTATATACGGCCAGTAAGATCTGATGAATTGCGTATTTAGGACTATCCAGATCATTTTAGGCACTGTAATGCAGGTGCTGCAGTTGACAAAAGAAAGAGTCCTCGATAATTGCCTTGTTTGGAGAGCTGGTGGCAAGGAGAGGAGGTTGGCGTGTGTTATGAGGACAAGGCACAGTGGGAGGACACCCCAGGAGCTCGCTGAGAGAAATTAAGCCCATATTAAAAATCTGAGCAGTAATATTCATACTGCTGTATCCTTGGTGCCACTAAGGATGCACCAAAAACAAAGACGCCCCTCTGAACACACCGCAGACAAAAATGTAATCAACGTGACTGGGATGGGAGTTGGAAATGATGCGATGTAGCCCTCGACCCCACTTGACTGGAATCCACAAATGGCTAATCCTCCCAAAGCAGACGGAAATGTAACCCTACAGCAGTAGTTGTCGCTGTCCCAAATTCTAGAGTTCGCCATGATGTCCCAATATTCAGGCTGGGTGACATGTTTAAAGTACTTACAATTTCACAGTTAATATCAGTTAGATGTTGTATTGTGGCAGGAAGTAAAGGGTAGACTTTTTCTGTTGTGAATGTAAACAACCCTCTGTGATCTAAAAACGATCACGTGTCTTAACACAATCCCCTTCACAGCTATCATACAGTGTTATTTGCGGTTTTGTCTACTGGGTCTTAACCAGCTGAAGCACCTTTCACCAGTCGTAATATGGCTGTGGATATTGGAGCAGGAGAATGCACCTGCTGGTACATGAGCTGTACATCATTTAGAAATTAGATCGCTATGTCTTGTCCCTAGTTTGTCTTTATGTCCCTGGATGTGTAACGGATGTGAAACGGCTAGCTTAGTTAGCGGTGTGCGCTAAATAGCGTTTCAATCGGTTACGTCACTTGCTCTGAGACCTTGAAGTAGTAGTTCTCCTTGCTCTGCAAGGGCTGCGGCTTTTGTGGAGCGATGGGTAACGATGCTTCGAGGGTGACTGTTGTCGATGTGTGCAGGGGGTCCCAGGTTCGCGCCCGGGTATGGGCGATGGGACGGTTTAAAAATTATACTGTTACATTGATGCTGTTGACCCGGATTACTGGTTGCTGCGGAAAAAGGAGGAAGGTCAAAAGGGGGGTGAGTGTAACGGATGTGAAACGGCTAGCTTAGTTAGCGGTGTGCGCTAAATAGCGTTTCAATCGGTTATGTCACTTGCTCTGAGACCTTGAAGTAGTAGTTCGCCTTGCTCTGCAAGGGCCGCGGCTTTTGTGGAGCGATGGGTAACGATGCTTCGAGGGTGACTGTTGTCGATGTGTGCAGAGGGTCCCAGGTTCGCGCCCGGGTATGGGCGAGGGGACGGACGTAAAGTTATACTGTTACAGATGCTCCATAATTTCCATTCCCCAAATGCTATTCTGCTCCCATTACCGTCTAGACTGGGTTTGATCTGATGCTATTGACTTTATGCCAGGAATCATTTGGCTCATTTACCTTACAAAACAATGCCATTCCAGAAATTACCGTCCTTGCCTTTTTGGTTTCACGTGTGTTTTTATTATTGAATATCATATGAATGAAGCAAGTTGTCAATTTAGCCTTAAAATCATCTAACATTTTTGATGTCCGCCTTGTAACGAGGGGATTGTTCTCTGGTTGATAAGATTGTCTTTCAAAGGATAGGGTTTTCTCTACAGCAGGCCCATTTTTCTCTCTCTCTGTCTCTCTATCTCTCACTAGGATTGTTTTTGCAGCGACGTGCACTGCAGCAGAAGACCCTCCCCCTTTCTGATCAATACTGGGCAGTCAGGTGTGTGTGTGTGTGTGTGCGTGCGTGTGTATTGGGGAAACATGGCAGGGAATAGCTCTCTGAAAATCCCCTAATGTGGATATGAATCTCTCCTCCAGTGAATAGACTATAAACTGCATTAGTCAGGGCATAGCATCAAGCATGGTGAATCAGTGAATCTTTTTTTACAAATCTTTAGTCACCCCTGCATCATCCTTCATTGCTCTTGTTATCTGAGCTCTGTTTTGGGTTTTAGACACACCTATCGGAGTGTTTTCATAGTTGAGATCAGCTCCTCTTGCTGGTGCACCTGCATTCCTCAATGTCATTGAGACAGATTGTTCCAAACAAGCGTAGGTGATGATTTCAGTTGATGGATGGTGTGCTGGGGCTGGCTGGGTGAATCACATATGTTTCCTGCTCTGGCTCTCTTTCCTCTCTTCCTCCATCTCCAGCTACCTTAACGTAGTTACTCAGACACCATAACAAGTGAGTCTCCAGTGGAGGGAAGGATGGAGAGTGGGGACCATATCAGTCCTCTTGATCACTATGCTTTTTGGTTGTGTGTGTGTGGTAAAACCAGAGAGAGAGAGAAAATGCATGTGCAGGTGTGTGTATCTGTGGTGGCCTCTCCTTGAGGAGGACAGCACCACTTTATCCTGTCATGGCCTGACCTCACAGGACACAGAGGTCTGACCTCACAGGACACAGAGGCTTTTGCAGAGCCAATAGAGATGAACTACCCTGGCTGGATAATGTGACCAGACTAAGGCAGCCATTTGCAATGTGCTTTATTTCCCCAACTAAATAGAGCTGTAGAGGAACGGCAGGTCAGGCTGGGGAGGAGATGGTGGGATGTTGAACTATATGAGCAGTGTGTCACAGTCAAAAGCCATCCGTTTGAAGGGATATCTTCTGGGTGTGAACCACATAATTGAATTAGCCTGTGAAGTGTGTGTTTTGAAGTGTTTTTAAGCTATTCTTTACATAATGGAATCGATTGACTGGAAAGTTACTTCTAACGCTGAGCACTTTGTGCATCTGAAATGATCCATGTATTACAGTTGAATGTGTAATACATTTGGTTCCGGGCAACTAAATGTCAAACTTAGAGAATTCACAGAAGAATGTGAAAGGATGGGTTTAGCTTTAGTTGTTAGTTGGTTGGCTTGTTATTGTAGCATCCGCATGATCTGCAGTGGTGTGTGTATAATCATTCATTAGCATGGGTAATTAGACGGTGCCGTCACACAAGAAATGACGTTGTGTTTTGAGCTGATGAATGCATGTCGTCCATAGAGATCCTGTTATAGGATGTCTATGATGTAGTCTGGCTGTGTGTGTGTGTCCTCTGTGTGAGTCTTCTGTGTGTGTGTGTGTATCCCCTGTGTGTGTGTCCTCTGTGTGTGCATGCGTTTAAGTGTGTGTGCGAATGCGTAAGTGAGCATGTGTTTGGTATTCCCCATGCTGTCCCTGATAAGTCTCTCATCTCTGTCATGGGACTCCACTGACAAGGCTAAGTAATTAATTGGTGTTGCTGAGCAGGCTGCCTGCTCCACCCCACACGCCCGAGCCAAGGGATCGCCGTTAAATCTCCAAGATAGTTCTGAGAATTTCTCCCATCTTTGAATAGCTTAAGAAGTAATTATCATGAAAGATAAGAAGGAGAAATGTGCTCAGTGTTTTATAGACTCACAGAAGATCACAGTCCTTGCTGTAACATTGTATTTCCTGTTTTCAGCTGAGTGTACCCTGGTACATTCTTGCTGTTTTTGACGTTGTTCATCAGTGGCACCATGTCTTTGTCAGCCCGTGCTAAACCTCTCAGATGGGAGTTTGTTGTTGTTGTGTTGCAACTGAAGTTCCAGGTTTGTTCTGTCAATGTCACAGGGAGGGAGAGTGGTATTTAGAAATCACACACGTCTGCCAAATGGAGATGGCCTCCCTCTCTCCCTTCTCTCTCTCCCTCCGTCGACTCTGATGGTCTCCTCTTCTCCTTTTTGTCGTGGCCTGTGGTTTATCAGCTGTGATGTACTTGTCATGTACTGCCTGTTGCGCAATCTCCTGCTTTCCATCAAACTGTGAAACGCCAATCAGAGGACAACCGCATGGGACTACCGCCAACGTTCTGGTACCAAGGCCCTGGGGGTGTTTGCTGCTTCATTACTGTGGTGTTAGAGTATTTCTTCTTCAATGTAGGTCTATGGTGTTGTTGTATCTCCAGAATAGCTTTTGGAATACTAAATAGCATTATAGACTATTTGAATGAAATCATACACTGAGTGTACGAAACATTAGAACAACCTGCTCTTTCCATGACAGCCTGACCAGATAAATCCAGGTGTAAGCTATGATCCCTTATTGATGTCACTTGTTAAATCCACTTTAATCAGTGTAGATGAAGGGGAGACAGGTTTTTAAGCATTGAGACATTTGAGACATGGATTGTGAATGTGTGCCATTCAGAGGGTGAATGGGCAAGACCAAAGATTGAACTGCCTTTGAACAGGGTATGGTAGTAGGAGCCAGGCGCACTGGTTGGTGTCAGGAACTGCAACGCTGCTGGGTTTTCCACACAAGTTTCCCATGTGTATCAAGAATGGCCAAAAGGACATCGAGCCAACTTGACACAACTGTGGGAAGCATTGGAGTCAACATGGGCCAGCATCCCTGTGGAATGCTTTCAACACCTTGTAGAGTCCATGCCCTGATGAATTGAGGCTCTTCTGAGGTCAAAAGGGGGTGCAACTTAATATTAGGAAGGTGCTCCTAATGTTTTATACACTCAGTGTATATTGTAGTTGGCATGAAACAGTGAATGATTCTATTGGGGAACAAGGGTTTGATTGTTGAGCTGTCCAGGCTAAGTCCCAAAGCCCTGACAGTGGCTGTAAATTGTACCTATAAAACTTTGGCCATTACTGAGATGCATTGGCAGCCTCAAGCTGGACCGGACTGTAGGTTCTACTCGATCAAATCTGTAACAGGGAGTTCCTGGGGTAAGGTACAGAACAACAACCTTCCCACACCACAAGACAGAATGCTTGAATTGATTTTCAGTTGCAGGCAATTTTTCATACGAATCAGACATTCATGCATGGCCTCCAAATAGGTGTTTTGTTTTGCTCCCAATAGTTTTGGGATTAGTGATTCTGAAAGCATAAAGCCCTGAGTCTGTTCAGTAAAGGAGAGACATGACAGAATCAGACTGACTCATCAGTCAGTTAGCAGAACTGTCTGTCTGCCTCTCCCTATCCAGAGAAGAAGCACAGCGTCTGGAAGAAAAATAATATCCATGAAACATTCATGAGAATTCCTCTACATCTTCTCCCTCATCCCTCCGTCCTTCTGCCTTCCTCCTGGTTTTCACTCTGAATGCCCACCTCAATCTGTTTCTGTCAAATTAAGGCATGTGATGGAAACTCCAAGGGCCCAGCGTCTTGGAGAAGGAGTGATGATCTAGGATCAGTTTAGCCTTTTAGATCATAATAAATAAGACAGAAGCTGTTCCTAGATCACTACACATACAGACGCTTGGTGAATACAGGCCCTGACTAAAACTGTATAGGATGAGGTGGTGGTTGGAGTTGTCAACAAAGCAGCATGACAGAAATATTATTCCAAGTTTTCAAACTAGTGGTAGTTTCTTGGAGTAATAAACACTACATGACCAAAAGAATGTGGACACTTGCTTCTCGAACACCTTGTTCCGAAATCATGGGCATTAATATGGAGTTGGTCCTCCGTTTGCACCTGTAACACTAGATGTTGAAACATTGTTGCGGGGACTTGCTTACATTTAGCCACGAGCATTAGTGAGGTCGGGCACTGATGTTGGGCAATTAGGCCTGGCTCACAGTCGGCGTTCCAATTCATCCCAATGGTGTTCGAAGGGATTGAGGTCAGGGTTCTGTGCAGGCCAGTCAAGTTCTTCCTCAACGATCTCAATTTCTGTATGGACCTCGCTTTGTGCATGGACGCATTGTCATGCTGAAACAGGAAAGGGCCTTCCCCAAACTGTTTCCACAAAGTTGGAAGCATAGCATTGTCTAGAATGTCATTGTATGCTGTAGCGTGTGGCCTAGCCCGAACCTTTAAAAACAGACCCAGACCATTATTCCTCCTCCACCAAACTTTACAGTTGGCACTGTGCATTTGGGCAGGTAGCGTTCTCCTGACATCCGCCAAACCCAAATACGTTTTGTCGGACTGCCAGATGGTGAAGCGTGATTTATCACTCCATAGAATGTGTTTCCACTGCTCCAGAGTTCAATGGCGGCGAGCTTTACACCACTCCAGCTGTCAATTGGCATTGCACATGCACAATAACAGCATAAACGGTTGACCAAGGCAGCTCTAGCGGGGCAGAAATTTGACTTGTTGGAAAGGTGTCATCCTATGACGGTGCCACGTTGAAAGTCACTAAGCCATTCAGTAAGGCCGTTCTAATTGCCAATGTTTGTTTATGGAGATTGCATGGCTGTGTGCTCAATTTTATACACCTGTCAGCAACGGATGTGGCTGAAATAGCCGAATCTACTAATTTGAAGGGATTGTCCATATGCTTTTGTATATATATATATTAAGTAATCTGTGCATTTGAATAAAAGCATAAGTACACCTATTTCACTTTTGCATGTCAAAAACCAGATGAACACAGGTGGCCACTATTTCGGGCAGATTAGATTATGATATTTAGAATGAGCAGCCAGTTAACGAATCGAACGAGTGCACCAGGGAGAATGCAACAAACATGCATTAAGTGAAAACATTATCTAACTGTCACGACTTCTACCGAAGTCGATACCTCTCCTTGTTCGGGCGGAGCTCGGCGGTCGACGTTGCCGGTCTTCTAGCCATCGCCGATCCATTTTTCATTTTCCATTTGTCTTGTCTTGTTTTCCCACACACCTGGTTCTCATTTCCCTCATTGTGGGTTGCATATTTAACCCTCTGTTACCCCCATGTCTTGGTGTGGTATTGTTTATTCTGTTTCATGTTATTTGCCTGTTAGTCTATTAGTCTGTTGCGCTGGGTTATGTTAACCCGTATTGTTATTTCGTGTTCACTTTGCCGTGTGCTTTTGGTTCGCCTAAATAAAAGGCTCCGTTTGCTACCCAATACCTGCTCTCCTGCACCTGACTCCCTTACAGCCATTTACGCATACCTCACACTAACATAATGTCACAAAGCATGATGCGCGAGCCAGTTAACTTTTCATTCTGAAATAACTTCATATTTCCGAGATGGTCAGATGTTAGTTTAAATACACTTGAGAGTTGGGAGCTAACTAGCTGGCAAGCTTCCAGCTACATGCAGCTATAGATAGCTAGCTGCTTAACAGAGGTAGATAACTGGTTAATTTGACCCAAAAATCGACTTAACTATTTCTCAATGTTTCAAAAAAAGAACGGGGACATTTTCAGCTAACAGGAATTGTGTACAGATCCCTGCAACATGGGGTCGTGCATTGTCATGCAGAAACATGAGGTGATGTCAGCGGATGAATGGCACGACAGTGGACCTCAGCATCTCGTCACGGTATCTCCTTGCATTCAAATTGCCAACAAAAAAAAGCAATTGTGTTTGTTGTCGATCTTGTGCCTGCCCATACCATAATCCCACCAGCACTCTGTTCAGAACGTTGACACCAGCAAACCGCTCGCCACACAAGGCCATGTCTGCCATCTGCCTGGTACAGTTGAAACCGGGATTCATCCTTGAAAAGCACACTTCTACAGCTTGCTGGTGGCCATCAAAGGTGAGTAGATGCCCACTGAAGTCGGTTACAACGCCGAACTGCAGTCAGGTCAAGAACCTGATGAGGTCAACAAGCACACAGATGAGCTTCCCTATGACGGTTTCTGCAGACAGTTTGGGCAGAAATTCTTTGGTTGTGCCAACCCATAGTTTCATAAGCTGTCTGGGTCCTGTAGGTGCAGAAACCTGATGTGGAGGTCCTGGGCTGGCGGGGTTACACGTGGTTTGCGGTTGGGAGGGTGTCAAATTCTCTAAAACAACATTGGAGGCTGCTTATTGTAGAGAAATGAACATTACATTCTCTGGCAACAGCTCTGGTGGACATTCCTGCAGTCAGCGTGCTAATTACACGCTCCCTCAAAATTGTGGCATTGTGTTGTGTGACAAAACTGCACACTACAGTTCCACTAATAAGTTTGGACACACCTACTCATTCCACAGTTTTTCTTTATTTTTACTATTTTCTACATTGTAGAATAATAGTGAAGACATCAAAACTACGAAATAACACATATGGATATCATGTAGTAAAAAAGTATATGTTTTATATTATATATATATATATATATATATATATATATATATATATATATATATATATATATATATATATATATATATATATATATATAGTAGATTATATATTGTAGATTCTTCAAAGTAGCCACCCTTTACCTCCCTTGGTCAGGGAGGTGAAAACACAGTGGCCTCCATCATTCTTAAATGGAAGAAGGTTGGAACCATCAAGACTCTTCCTAGAGCTGGCCACCCGGCCAACTGAGCAATTGGGGGAGAAGGGCCTTGGTCAGGAAGGTGACCAAGAACCCAGTCGTCACTCTGAATAAGCTCCAGATTTCCTCTGTGGAGATGGGAGAACCTTCCAGAAGGACAACCATCTCTAAAGCACTCCACCAACCACTCTATGGTAGAGTGGCCAGACGGAAGCCACTCCTCAGTAAAAGGGACATGACAGCCCACTTGGAGTTTGTCAAAAGGCACATACAGAACTCTCAGACCCTGAGAAACAAGATTCTCTGGTCTGATTGTTCTTTTTGGCCTGAATGCCAAGCGTCATATCTGGCAGGATGTAACCGTAATCCGTCATTTTACCAGCAAAAATAATGTTATCAGATTACTTTTGAAAATGTAGATAATTACTTGTGGGATTATTTCAAATTTAGAAGGGATGTTTGCATACATTTTTTTCCTTCCATGCAACAATTGCCTGTTTTCTTAATTACCTTCCATATTAACATCAGTCGTTAACCAACAAAGTGTTACTTTGATCTTTCCGCCGGAGCAACACACATGGTCACAAAAGAGAATGGTATGGTGTGCCAACGCAGTGCATTTTTTGGATGGCATTTCAAAGAACAAGAACAGAACAGCCAGCTCCAGGAAGAGTCTTGGTGGTTCCAAACTTCTTCCATTTAAGAATGGTGGAGGCCACTGTGTTCTTGGGGACCTTCAATGCTGCAGACATTTTTGTGTACCTTTACCCAGATCTGTACCTTGACACAATCCTGTCTCGAAGCTCTACGGACAATTCCTTCGACCTCATGGCTTGGTTTTAGCTCTGACATGGACTGGCAACTGTGGGACCTTCATATAGACAGGTGCCTTTCCAAATCATGTCCAATCAATTGAATTCATTACAGATGGACTCCAATCAAGTTCTAGAAACATCTCAAGGATGATCACTGGAAACCGGATGCACTTGAGCTCAATTTTTGAGTCTCATAGCAAAGGCTCTGAATACTTATGTAAATAAGGTATTTCTGTTTTTATTTTTAATGAATTTGCAACAAATTCTATGGGTATTGTGTGTCGATGGATGTGGGAAAAATATATAATTTAATTGATTTTAGAATAAGGCTGTAACATAACAAAATGTGGAAAAAGTCAAGGGGTCTGAATACACTGTACATACTTATATTTTTTTATGGTTGGTTAGCCACTGAATGGAGGACCTAAATATGCCTTGAATAAAAGCAATACAAGCGATGTGTCAGTTTTAATGAGCTCTGATATAATGTCAGACAGCATGTATTTTCAGGCTGTATTTAACCCGGTCATGCTTTTTAGAACCTACTGTGCAGCATGGGGTCATTTTAGCTTCGTCCCAAATGACACACTATTTTCTATATACTGTAGTGCACTGGCTCCAGCTATCTGAGAACAATGTCAAATGGATTCTATTAAAGCCTCCATTTCTTTTTGAACTCCTATTCGAATGAGGAATTCCATTATTTCTCCGTGCTCCTGAATTACTCTGACAGAATGGAAACTCCGAACTCAAATAATTGAATGTGAGACTACCTGGATTTACGTCTGGAAATCTCATGATGAGGACTTTATTTTTTTCTATAGAGGGATTGAAAGGAAACCTGCCAGTGCAATGACATGTGACTAGAAGAACAAATCACATAGGCCTACAGTGTGTGGTTAAAAATGCATACAGTCAGGGCTGTGAAAAGCACCATGGTTTCCTACGAGCCGTCATCTTGCTTTGTGCTCCGGTAACCAGTGGTTTGCAGAAAATGGCTGTTGATGCCAGTGGACCTACCTTTCCTCTCCTTTCTTTTCCGTGCCCAGATCAGGAAATTGTGACTTACCCAGCATTCTATAAATAGATCCTTTCTTAGCGTGAAAGTGGTAGCCAATTACATTGGACTGAGTTCCTTTTAGTTTGCTGCTGGATGCCCTGGCCCTGGGGTGAAATTCAATAGTTGTTGGCTTGAACCCATCGCTCAACTCCTGTTAAAGGGTTCAATGGTGATTAGTAATTGCTTTCTCAGTAGGCTAGAATTTTTTTTACTTTTAAGATGAGAAGGAGAAAGGTGGAGACACACGTGTGTCACACCCTTATCTCTGTTTGAGATGACTCCTCCCCCTTCCCCCGAGGCTAATTAAACAATGACAGGATATGCCATTGTCTGTGTCGTGGTCGTCATAACGACCTTCACCACGCACACACTCTCTGCACATGCAGTAAAATGCCCTATAGCTTTTAGCTTCACTTTCAGGCTCCAGTTCCCTTGACCTCACTTGTTTGTTTCAGTGATTAACTCTGATTAGATTTAAGATTCTCAACAATTAATCTGTTGTTTTCCTCCCTCAGACAGAGCTCATATCTGCTCGCCAATGCTAACAATATGTCCTTCTTAATTAAACTGTAATTGGCGCAAAGCATGTTTAGTGTCGTGTAATGAACTGTAAAACCCATCTCTGAAAACCAACCCTAGACTGAACCCCCCTCATCACCTTTAATGTAATGTTATGACAGCGTGCCAGTACCAGTCCTCTTGGCATCTCTGCACCACCAGGAATAGACCTAGGATGCATCCCAAATGGCACCCTATTGCCTATTCTTTATATAATGCACTATTTTTGACCAGGGCTGGACAAAAGTAGTGCACTATATAAGCGATAGGGTAGCGTTTGGGACACAGACCTGTAAACGATAATGTCCTCCCAGCAGCATTTGATCTCCTGCCTGCCGTTGACACATCTCTCTATTTCTCATTCTCACCTGAGATAAAGTCCTGTTTCCCTCCCTCCGTTGTCTTTCTGGATGGATGAGAGCAGAGCAGAGCCCTGCACAAGCCTTCCTGGGCTGCAGTACTAGGTGTCACATAATTGAAGAGTACAAGGTTTAGGTTTCCCTGTTATGCGCAAATCCCAGTGGGGATCTTTTATTCAAACTGTCAGCGTGTTAAAACTCCCCCTTGCTAAGTTTCTCCATCAGGGAGACTCATCATCCATCTGTTCTAGAAGATAACGAGGAGCTGGGATGAATTCACAACCGGCCTGCTGGGGTTGGACAAGCACGCACACGGACGGACTCAAATTGTATTTGTCACATGCTTGGTCTTGTTTAGCAGTCTTATGGCTTGGGGGTAGAAGCTGTTCAGGGTCCTGTCGGTTGCAGACTTGCACTGGTACCGCTTGCCGCGCAGTAGCAGAGAGAACAGTTTATGAATTGGGTGGCTGGAGTTTTTCAGTTAGTCCCTCTGTCTCCGTCCACCTCATAGACTAAGTTCTGATGGACTTGCCTGGCTGCAAGGAATTTTACATTTACATTTACATTTAAGTCATTTAGCAGACGCTCTTATCCAGAGCGACTTACAAATTGGTGCATTCACCTTATGACATCCAGTGGAACAACCACTTTACAATAGTGCATCTAAATATTTTAAGGGGGGGGGGGGGTGAGAAGGATTACTTTATCCTATCCTAGGTATTCCTTAAAGAGGTGGGGTTTCAGGTGTCTCCGGAAGGTGGTGATTGACTCTGCTGTCCTGGCGTCGTGAGGGAGTTTGTTCCACCATTGGGGAGCCAGAGCAGCGAACAGTTTTGACTGAGCTGAGCGGGAACTGTACTTCCTCAGTGGTAGGGAGGCGAGCAGGCCAGAGGTGGATGAACGCAGTGCCCTTATTTGGGTGTAGGGCCTGATCAGAGCCTGGAGGTACTGAGGTGCCGTTCCCCTCACAGCTCCGTAGGCAAGCACCATGGTCTTGTAGCGGATGCGAGCTTCAACTGGAAGCCAGTGGAGAGAGCGGAGGAGCGGGGTGACGTGAGAGAACTTGGGAAGGTTGAACACTAGACGGGCTGCGGCGTTCTGGATGAGTTGTAGGGGTTTAATGGCACAGGCAGGGAGCCCAGCCAACAGCGAGTTGCAGTAATCCAGACGGGAGATGACAAGTGCCTGGATTAGGACCTGCGCCGCTTCCTGTGTGAGGCAGGGTCGTACTCTGCGGATGTTGTAGAGCATGAACCTACAGGAACGGGCCACCGCCTTGATGTTAGTTGAGAACGACAGTTTGTTGTCCAGGATCACGCCAAGGTTCTTAGCGCTCTGGGAGGAGGACACAATGGAGTTGTCAACCGTGATGGCGAGATCATGGAACGGGCAGTCCTTCCCCGGGAGGAAGAGCAGCTCCGTCTTGCCGAAGTTCAGCTTGAGGTGGTGATCCGTCATCCACACTGATATGTCTGCCAGACATGCAGAGATGCGATTCGCCACCTGGTCATCAGAAGGGGAAAGGAGAAGATTAATTGTGTGTCGTCTGCATAGCAATGATAGGAGAGACCATGTGAGGTTATGACAGAGCCAAGTGACTTGGTGTATAGCGAGAATAGGAGAGGGCCTAGAACAGAGCCCTGGGGGACACCAGTGGTGAGAGCGCGTGGTGAGGAGACAGATTCTCGCCACGCCACCTGGTAGGAGCGACCTGTCAGGTAGGACGCAATCCAAGCGTGGGCCGCGCCGGAGATGCCCAACTCGGAGAGGGTGGAGAGGAGGATCTGATGGTTCACTGTATCGAAGGCAGCCTATAGGTCTAGAAGGATGAGAGCAGAGGAGAGAGAGTTAGCTTTAGCGGTGCGGAGCGCCTCCGTGATACAGAGAAGAGCAGTCTCAGTTGAATGACTAGTCTTGAAACCTGACTGATTTGGATCAAGAAGGTCATTCTGAGAGAGATAGCGGGAGAGCTGACCAAGGACGGCACGTTCAAGAGTTTTGGAGAGAAAAGAAAGAAGGGATACTGGTCTGTAGTTGTTGACATCGGAGGGATCGAGTGTAGGTTTTTTCAGAAGGGGTGCAACTCTCGCTCTCTTGAAGACGGAAGGGACGTAGCCAGCGGTCAGGGATAAGTTGATGAGCGAGGTGAGGTAAGGGAGAAGGTCTCCGGAAATGGTCTGGAGAAGAGAGGAGGGGATAGGGTCGAGCGGGCAGGTTGTTGGGCGGCCGGCCGTCACAAGACGCGAGATTTCATCTGGAGAGAGAGGGGAGAAAGAGGTCAGAGCACAGGGTAGGGCAGTGTGAGCAGAACCAGCGGTGTTGTTTGACTTAGCAAACGAGGATCGGATGTCGTCGATCTTCTTTTCAAAATGGTTGACGAAGTCATCTGCAGAGAGGGAGGAGGGGGGAGGGGGAGGAGGATTCAGGAGGGAGGAGAATGTGGCAAAGAGCTTCCTAGGGTTAGAGGCAGATGCTTGGAATTTAGAGTGGTAGAAAGTGGCTTTAGCAGCAGAGACAGAGGAGGAAAATGTAGAGAGGAGGGAGTGAAAGGATGCCAGGTCCGCAGGGAGGCGAGTTTTCCTCCATTTCCGCTCGGCCTTCCGGAGCCCTGTTCTGTGAGCTCGCATTGAGTCGTCAAGCCACGGAGCGGGAGGGGAGGACCGAGCCGGCCTGGAAGATAGGGGACATAGAGAGTCAAAGGATGCAGAAAGTGAGGAGAGGAGGGTTGAGGAGGCAGAATCAGGAGATAGGTGGGAGAAGGTTTGAGCGGAGGGAAGAGATGATAGGATGGAAGAGGAGAGAGTAGCGGGGGAGAGAGAGCGAAGGTTGGGACGGCGCGATACCATCCGAGTAGGGGCAGTGTGGGAAGTGTTGGATGAGAGCGAGAGGGAAAAGGATACAAGGTAGTGGTCGGAGACTTGGAGGGGAGTTGCAATGAGGTTAGTGGAAGAACAGCATCTAGTAAAGATGAGGTCGAGCGTATTGCCTGCCTTGTGAGTAGGGGGGGAAGGTGAGAGGGTGAGGTCAAAAGAGGAGAGGAGTGGAAAGAAGGAGGCAGAGAGGAATGAGTCAAAGGTAGACGTGGGGAGGTTAAAGTCGCCCAGAACTGTGAGAGGTGAGCCGTCCTCAGGAAAGGAGCTTATCAAGGCATCAAGCTCATTGATGAACTCTCCGAGGGGACCTGGAGGGCGATAAATGATAAGGATGTTAAGCTTGAAAGGGCTGGTAACTGTGACAGCATGAAATTCAAAGGAGGCGATAGACAGATGGGTAAGGGGAGAAAGAGAGAATGACCACATGGGAGAGATAAGGATCCCTATGCCACCACCCCGCTGACCAGAAGCTCTCGGGGTGTGCGAGAACACGTGGGCGGACGAAGAGAGAGCAGTAGGAGTAGCAGTGTTATCTGTGGTGATCCATGTTTCTGTCAGTGCCAAGAAGTCGAGGGACTGGAGGGAGGCATAGGCTGAGATGAACTCTGCCTTGTTGGCTGCAGATCGGCAGTTCCAGAGGCTACCGGAGACCTGGAACTCCACGTGGGTCGTGCGCGCTGGGACCACCAGATTAGGGTGGCAGCGGCCACGCGGTGTGGAGCGTTTGTATGGTCTGTGCAGAGAGGAGAGAACAGGGATAGACAGACACATAGTTGACAGGCTACAGAAGAGGCTACGCTAATGCAAGGAGATTGGAATGACAAGTGGACTACACGTCTCGAATGTTCAGAAAGTTAAGCTTACGTAGCAAGAATCTTATTGACTAAAATTATTAAAAATGATACAGTACTGCTGAAGTAGGCTAGCTGGCAGTGGCTGCGTTGTTGACTTTGTAGGCTAGCTGACAGTGGCTGCGTTGTTGACACTACACTAATCAAGTCGTTCCGTTGAGTGTAGTAGTTTCTACAGTGCTGCTATTCGGGGGCTAGCTGGCTAGCTAGCAGTGTTGATTACGTTACGTTGCGTTAAAAGAACGACAATAGCTGGCTAGCTAACCTAGAAAATCGCTCTAGACTACACAATTATCTTTGATACACAGACGGCTATGTAGCTAGCTATGTAGCTAGCTACGATCAAACAAATCAAACCGTTGTGCTGTAATGAAATGAAATGAAAAATGTGATACTACCTGTGGAGCGAAGCGGAATGCGACCGGGTTGTTGAGTGCGGAAGTTCTATTCAGTAGACGTTGGCTAGCTGTTGGCTAGCTAGCAGTGTCTCCTACGTTAAGGAAGACAAATAGCTGGCTAGCTAACCTCGGTAAATTAAGATAATCACTCTAAGACTACACGCTCTAAACTACACAATTATCTTGGATACGAAGACAGCAAAGACAACTATGTAGCTAGCTAACACTACACTAATCAAGTCGTTCAGTTGAGTGTAATAGTTTCTACAGTGCTGCTATTCGGTAGACGGTGGACGTTTGCTAGCTGGCTAGCTGCTGGGCAGATAGCAGTGTAGACTACGTTAGGACGACGAAATACGAAGTTGCAATAGAAGTGCTGACTGTTTCACTTTGTTGTCCTCTTTCTTTTCCTTTTTCTTCTGTCCTTCTTTTGTCCTTATTTTGTCTTCCTTTCTTCTGTTAACTAGATATTTTTTGTCCCAATCTCTTCTCTCTCTCTAATAGAGGTCAGCTCTTGGATGAATGCTCGGCATACTCAAATTGGGGGAATCAGAATGTAATTTTTTTCCGAACCTGACCCAACCTGACTCATTGACACAGAGGAACATGGCCTATCGGTTAAAAGCGTTGGGCCACAAACCGAAAAGTCGCTGGTTCGAATCCCCGAGCTCACTAGGTGAAAAATATGTAAATGTGCCCTTGAGCAAGACACTTAACCCTAATTGCTCTTTGGATGAGATTGTCTGCTAAATGACTGAAATATAAATATGAAGTGAGCTCATTCAGGGTCCACAAAACCCGCGATGAGGCTTCCTATTCCACTTGGTACAGTACAGGATAATATTAGATGTGGTCCAATTTGCTTGTCAGCATGCTATTCACGCTGGTATGTTTACTCAGCCCACTGTAGAAACATGTTCACTGTTGTATTTAAATAAACATTTAGATGTGTGTGTTTACATAGTTGCCATTTTATTGACATAGATTCTATTTTATATGATGTTTAGGAGGCCTGGTGGTGCAGAGAAGTGGGGTTTCCTTCTATATTCCTCCTCTAATTGAGCCACTCTTCTCTGAACAGAGGGCTCTGCATCACTGCCTACCTGGTCACACACACACACACACACACACACACACACACACACACACACACACACACACACACACACACACACACACACACACACACACACACACACACACACACACACACACACACACACACACACACACACACACACACACACACACACACACACACACACACACACACACACACACACACACACACACACACACACACACACACACACACACACACACACACACACACACACACTACCTCTCTCTACTCATCCATCACTCTGATACCAGGGGGATGGGGAAGAGGAGGAGGGAGGAGGGAGGAGGATCAAGCTTGGCCACTCTTACCTGCCAGCTCCCCTCCCAGATAACACTGCATTGCAGAGAAGTGGCTAGATAATAAGCCATCCTCAGACAGGGGATGCATCCCAAATTGCACCCTATTCCATTTATAGTGCAATACTATTGACTAGAGCCACATGGGCCCTGGTCGAAAGTAGTGCACTATATAAGGAATAGGGTGCCATTTGGGATGCACACCATTTCAGTCAGCCTGGGCCACATCCCATTCATTATTAATCAGAGAATTACACTGGGGCCTCCTCCAAATGGTGTAGGGTGATGGGACAAGTTGTGATAGAATATGCAAGGCTCTGCATAATGTAGGACTGAAATGGATTGAAAGGCAGTAGTCAGTACAGTATCAGGCACTAATATACATGAGATTTCAACAGTTAGCTGCAGTACCAGGATGGAGATGTTCGGGGTGACAGAGAAGTCATGGTAGTGGTGTGTCATAAATGGACAGATTCTTGTGTGGCAAAAGGTGTGTTACGTCATTGTGTTAAAAAGACTTGAAAGTCAAGGACAGACAGGGACATTACGTAAAAGAAGTGCAGACATATTAAAATGTTAAATTCACATAATGTTGAAAAGTTGTCGGCAGTGGGTTTAGTGCGAACAGGATAGACTGTGAGAAGTATTGATTCTAAGTGTAAGGTTCTGTATTTATTTTCTTAGTCAACCTTGTGTTCTGTTTCGTTGTGTTCTCCTTGTCTTTAATTTTTGTTCATTGATTTCACCTGTGTCAGTTACTTGCCTGGTCGCATCAGCTCCTTATTTAGTTCAGTTCATTCTGTTTGTGCCTTTGTGAGGTATTGTTCGATTTGACTCTACTAAGCCTTTTCCTAGCTCGTTTGTGAGAACCAGTTATAGCCTTCAGTCCTAGTTTTGATTCACCTGCCTGTTTGCCTACCTGTGTATGACCATTGCCTGTC
The DNA here is from genome assembly GCF_021184085.1 of Oncorhynchus gorbuscha. Classification (NCBI taxonomy): domain Eukaryota; kingdom Metazoa; phylum Chordata; class Actinopteri; order Salmoniformes; family Salmonidae; genus Oncorhynchus; species Oncorhynchus gorbuscha. The sequence goes on from NC_060177.1 coordinate 73,025,696, forward strand.
TGTGACCACGATTCCTGCCTTCTGCGAAGGCGAAATTAACACCTGCCTCGCTCTGCTTGTGAATCGACACCTTTTTTCCATGAGTATTTGTTACAACAAGGGATCTGTATACCATCTGAATCGCTTATCTTTGTCTGTGGTTGAGTGGTGAGCAGTGTGATAACTAATGTAACCTGGGCTGTGACTGTGGAGGGTTGAGTGGTGAGCAGTGTGATAACTAATGTAACCTGGGCTGTGACTGGAGAGGGTTGAGTGGTGAGCAGTGTGATAACTAATGTAACCTGGGCTGTGACTGGAGAGGGTTGAGTGGTGAGCAGTGTGATAACTAATGTAACCTGGGCTGTGACTGGAGAGGGTTGAGTGGTGAGCAGTGTGATAACTAATGTAACCTGGGCTGTGACTGGAGAGGGGTGAGTGGTGAGCAGTGTGATAACTAATGTAACCTGGGCTGTGACTGTGGAGGGTTGAGTGGTGAGCAGTGTGATAACTAATGTAACCTGGGCTGTGACTGGAGAGGGTTGAGTGGTGAGCAGTGTGATAACTAATGTAACCTGGGCTGTGACTGTGGAGGGTTGAGTGGTGAGCAGTGTGATAACTAATGTAACCTGGGCTGTGACTGGAGAGGGTTGAGTGGTGAGCAGTGTGATAACTAATGTAACCTGGGCTGTGACTGGAGAGGGTTGAGTGGTGAGCAGTGTGATAACTAATGTAACCTGGGCTGTGACTGCAGAGGGTTGAGTGGTGAGCAGTGTGATAACTAATGTAACCTGGGCTGTGACTGGAGAGGGTTGAGTGGTGAGCAGTGTGATAACTAATGTAACCTGGGCTGTGACTGCAGAGGGTTGAGTGGTGAGGAGTGTGATAACTAATGTAACCTGGGCTGTGACTGGAGAGGGTTGAGTGGTGAGCAGTGTGATAACTAATGTTACCTGGGCTGTGACTGGAGAGGGTTGAGTGGTGAGCAGTGTGATCACTAATGTAACCTGGGCTGTGACTGGAGAGGGTTGAGTGGTGAGCAGTGTGATAACTAATGTAACCTGGGCTGTGACTGGAGAGGGTTGAGTGGTGAGGAGTGTGATAACTAATGTAACCTGGGCTGTGACTGGAGAGGGTTGAGTGGTGAGCAGTGTGATAACTAATGTAACCTGGGCTGTGACTGGAGAGGGTTGAGTGGTGAGGAGTGTGATAACTAATGTAACCTGGGCTGTGACTGTGGAGGGTTGAGTGGTGAGCAGTGTGATAACTAATGTAACCTGGGCTGTGACTGGAGAGGGTTGAGTGGTGAGGAGTGTGATAACTAATGTAACCTGGGCTGTGACTGGAGAGGGTTGAGTGGTGAGGAGTGTGATAACTAATGTAACCTGGGCTGTGACTGGAGAGGGTTGAGTGGTGAGCAGTGTGATAACTAATGTAACCTGAGCTGTGACTGGAGAGGGTTGAGTGGTGAGCAGTGTGATAACTAATGTAACCTGGGCTGTGACTGGAGAGGGTTGAGTGGTGAGGAGTGTGATAACTAATGTAACCTGGGCTGTGACTGGAGAGGGTTGAGTGGTGAGCAGTGTGATAACTAATGTAACCTGAGCTGTGACTGGAGAGGGTTGAGTGGTGAGCAGTGTGATAACTAATGTTACCTGGGCTGTGACTGGAGAGGGTTGAGTGGTGAGCAGTGTGATAACTAATGTAACCTGGGCTGTGACTGGAGAGGGTTGAGTGGTGAGCAGTGTGATAACTAATGTAACCTGGGCTGTGACTGGAGAGGGTTGAGTGGTGAGGAGTGTGATAACTAATGTAACCTGGGCTGTGACTGGAGAGGGTTGAGTGGTGAGGAGTGTGATAACTAATGTAACCTGGGCTGTGACTGGAGAGGGTTGAGTGGTGAGCAGTGTGATCACTAATGTAACCTGGGCTGTGACTGGAGAGGGTAGAGTTGTGAGGAGTGTGAGTGGTTGAGTGGTGAGCAGCCTGGACTTAGCTCACCTTTTGAAGTTTGTCCCAGAAATCCAAGGTGCTCAAAGCGTATCTGTCTTTCGAACCCAGGATACCCTGGAGAGGCAGAGATATTCTCATCCCAAACCCAAGGAGAAATTAAAGGATGGGGGCGGAACGTCGACTTGGATGATTTTTTCTGGATTTACCCCAGGGCCCCTCTGATCATAACTTTACCTGCCTGATAGTGTTGGTGGAGCCTATTTGGCCTGGAGTCTAAAAAGCTGCTTTTGTAAAATGCTGATTGTTAGAATTGAAATGTAGAATGTAGCTGTACTGAAGATGTCATGGGTTCAGTCACAGTGGAAACCTCTCTTGCTAACAGCATCAGGGACCAGGTTAGGTTAGGGAGGTAAGGGAGCAGCTGGACTGTCTATCCAACCCTAGCCTAAGGTGTACTCTTCAGGAGCCTTGTATGTTATTTTCAGAGGTAGTCTGGCTCTGGTATCCAAAACAGCCAGATGCTCCATTTCTAAACGTTAATCTATTTTCCATTGCAATACGGTTCTAGAAATACAATTATTTCACAAACGCCAAATACACACTTACTGTACACTGTTTTAACCTGCTTTATCACAGTTACAGGTACACTGTTTTAACCTGCTTTATCACAGTTACAGGTACAATGTTTTAACCTGCTTTATCACAGTTACAGGTACACTGTTTTAACCTGCTTTATCACAGTTACAGGTACACTGTTTTAACCTGCTTTATCACATTTACAGGTACACTGTTTTAACCTGCTTTATCACATTTACAGGTACACTGTTTTAACCTGCTTTATCACAGTTACAGGTACACTGTTTTAACCTGCTTTATCACAGTTACAGGTACACTGTTTTAACCTGCTTTATCACAGTTAAAGGTACACTGTTTTAACCTGCTTGATCACAGTTAAAGGTACACTGTTTTAACCTGCTTTATCACAGTTAAAGGTACACTGTTTTAACCTGCTTTATCACAGTTGCAGGCGACAGTATTTTTCAGTGACAACATGTTTCTGGCAGCCATTTTACATTTACATTTAAGTCATTTAGCAGACGCTCTTATCCAGAGCGACTTACAAATTGGTGCATTCACCTTATGACATCCAGTGGAACAACCACTTTACAATAGTGCATCTAAATATTTTAAGGGGAGGATGGGGGGGTGAGAAGGATTACTTTATCCTATCCTAGGTATTCCTTAAAGAGGTGGGGTTTCAGGTGTCTCCGGAAGGTGGTGATTGACTCCGCTGTCCTGGCGTCGTGAGGGAGTTTGTTCCACCATTGGGGAGCCAGAGCAGCGAACAGTTTTGACTGGGCTGAGCGGGAACTGTACTTCCTCAGTGGTAGGGAGGCGAGCAGGCCAGAGGTGGATGAACGCAGTGCCCTTATTTGGGTGTAGGGCCTGATCAGAGCCTGGAGGTACTGAGGTGCCGTTCCCCTCACAGCTCCGTAGGCAAGCACCATGATCTTGTAGCGGATGCGAGCTTCAACTGGAAGCCAGTGGAGAGAGCGGAGGAGCGGGGTGACGTGAGAGAACTTGGGAAGGTTGAACACTAGACGGGCTGCGGCGTTCTGGATGAGTTGTAGGGGTTTAATGGCACAGGCAGGGAGCCCAGCCAACAGCGAGTTGCAGTAATCCAGACGGGAGATGACAAGTGCCTGGATTAGGACCTGCGCCGCTTCCTGTGTGAGGCAGGGTCGTACTCTGTGGATGTTGTAGAGCATGAACCTACAGGAACGGGCCACCGCCTTGATGTTAGTTGAGAACGACAGGGTGTTGTCCAGGATCACGCCAAGGTTCTTAGCGCTCTGGGAGGAGGACACAATGGAGTTGTCAACCGTGATGGCGAGATCATGGAACGGGCAGTCCTTCCCCGGGAGGAAGAGCAGCTCCGTCTTGCCGAAGTTCAGCTTGAGGTGGTGATCCGTCATCCACACTGATATGTCTGCCAGACATGCAGAGATGCGATTCGCCACCTGGTCATCAGAAGGGGGAAAGGAGAAGATTAATTGTGTGTCGTCTGCATAGCAATGATAGGAGAGACCATGTGAGGTTATGACAGAGCCAAGTGACTTGGTGTATAGCGAGAATAGGAGAGGGCCTAGAACAGAGCCCTGGGGGACACCAGTGGTGAGAGCGCGTGGTGAGGAGACAGATTCTCGCCACGCCACCTGGTAGGAGCGACCTGTCAGGTAGGACGCAATCCAAGCGTGGGCCGCGCCGGAGATGCCCAACTCGGAGAGGGTGGAGAGGAGGATCTGATGGTTCACAGTATCGAAGGCAGCCGATAGGTCTAGAAGGATGAGATCGGGGGAGAATCTTCCGTTACACACAGGTGTTTGGAGCACCCTAGATAGCTAATTAGCATAGGTGGTCACCTCTGTCTTGCGTAAACAAGCGCTGTAACATGGAGATATGGCTGTGTGGGAACACTAACCCTAACAAGGTGTGTATCAATTGAACCTTTAACCGCTGATATGAAAGATAAGGTCCTCATGTTTCCAAAACCTTTTCTGCAATTAGCGCGTGTTAATGTTCAGATTGAGCATCGGGGCTCCTAACAAAACTACCCCACACGGAAGACGCCTTCGTCCTATGACTCTTATGTGTAATGTAATGGAACGGAGTCATGATCAAGAGCTAATCAAACCCATGCTGGTTGCACCACTGCAGAGGGAAAGTGCTAAGGGATGTCAGGACTTGTCTGATTTCATCACTGCTGAAGCCTTCAAAGACTCTCTCTGCCCAGCAGCAGCAGTGCCCTCCCATCCTGTTAGGTTATTATATCCACTGCCAGAAAAGACTCCCTAATCTTCCAGACCGGTCGGGACCATTTACCGTACAAATTAGGTTGTGTGGGGGGGGGGGGGGGGGCAGTGTAGAGTGACAGACTGAGGTGTGTGTGTGTGTGTGTGTGTGTGTGTGTGTGTGTGTGTGTGTGTGTGTGTGTGTGTGTGTGTGTGTGTGTGTGTGTGTGTGTGTGTGTGTGTGTGTGTGTGTGTGTGTGTGTGTGTGTGTGTGTGTGTGTGTGTGTGTGTGCATGCTTGCGTGTGAACCAGTAGTGGTTGTACTATGTTAAGGTAATATTTTAATGGTGTACTGTTGGTATGGTTGATTATTTAGTTCCCCATGTCCTTGTTTTCTCTTCACTGCAGCTGCTGTATGAGGCAGATCTTCCAGCGTGGATCATAGCAACTTGTCAACTCTAACAGAGCTGCCCCAAGTCCACTCCCCAGCCATCTGACAGACCCAACACACATCAAAGGTGGCTACCGTAGCTCCCCCCTCTCTCTCTGTGTCTTTTACTCTCTCTCTCGCTCTGTGTCTTTTACTCTCTCTCTCGCTCTGTGTATTTTACTCTCTCTCTCTCTGTGTCTTTTACTCTCTCTCTCTCTCTCTGTGTCTTTTACTCTCTCTCTGTGTCTTTTACTCTCTCTCTCTCTGTCTTTTCCTCTCTCTGTCTTTTTCTCTCTCTGTCTCTCTGTGTCTTTTACTCTCTCTCTCTCTCTCTCTGTGTCTTTTACTCTCTCTCTCTCTCTGTGTCTTTTACTCTCTCTCTCTCTCTGTGTCTTTTACTCTCTCTCTCTCTCTGTCTTTTACTCTCTCTCTCTCTCCTCTCTGTATTTTACTCTCTCTCTCTCTCTCTCTCTCTCTCTCTCTCTCTCTCTCTCTCTCTCTCTCTCTCTCTCTCTCTCTCTCTCTCTCTCTCTCTCTCTCTCTCCCTTTATCCTTGCCTTTAGTTATTTTCAATTCAATACATCCTTGAGTCTATTACCTGACAGAGGCTCTGAGGAATACTGTGTACCTTTGCTTGTGTATTTGATATGACTACATTTAGTTGTTTCTGCTTCTTGTGATGTTTTCATATCTCTGTAAAGATAATTAAAAGCCTTTCCTTGAGGGGACGTGCTACATTTTCAATAATTCACTGGGTTGTATCTGTAAATGACCTGCCCAAGAACATCTGTCCACTTCTGTTCCTCACACTGCGCTGTGTTTGAAAACAGAGGAGGCCACATTTGTTCCGGTCCACTTTCGAAAGACCTGTTCAACTGTGTGTAATTGAGTGTTTGAAGTAGGTAGTGTGGTTTTAGGTTCTTTAAGTGACAGTAATTGCAATGTGGATATCTAGCACTTCTTTGAAAGATGTGCTCCTTTTTCATCATTCTTTGACAAAGGGATTTTTTCCTTTTTAATCTTTGCCTGTAATTACTGGCATCACGTGTATTCTCTCCAATTGAATATAATGTAACACATATACAAAATCAACTTATTTGATCACTGACAATACTGTGCCGAGAGCAAATCAAATCAAGCTTTATTTCTACAGCACATTTCAGACATGGAATGCAACGCAATGTGCTTCACAGGAAAAACTCTGGAATATTTACTACATAACAAACATAAGAGGTAAAAAGAATTTAAAAAAAAACTGAACAATTAAAAACCACCCTAAGGAAATGATTCATACTATATAGGACTGTACTGGTAGGAGGTTTTCCTTTATACACACAAGAGCTAACTGTACCTCCTCCATATGTGGAGAGACTAGAGGAACACTGCGAGTGCACACTTTCTATGGAAGTATAAGCAAAGAGACATATTTGGGTTGGTACAGTGAGGGGAAAAAAGTATTTGATCCCCTGCTGATTTTGTACGTTTGCCCACTGACAAAGAAATGATCCATCTATAATGTTAATGGTGGGTTTATTTGAACAGTGAGAGACAGAATAACAACAGAAAACACATGTCAAAAATGTTATAAATTGATTTGCATTTTAATGAGGGAAATAAGTATTTGACCCCCTCTCAATCAGAAAGATTTCTGGCTCCCAGGTGTCTTTTAAACAGGTAACGAGCTGAGATTAGGACCACACTCTTAAAGGGAGTCCTCCTAATCTCAGCTTGTTACCTGTATAAAAGACACCTGTCAACAGAACCAATCAATCAGATTCCAAACTCTCCACCATGGCCAAGACCAAAGAGCTCTTCAAGGATGTCAGGGACAAGATTGTAGACCTACACAAGGCTGGAATGGGCTACAAGACCATCGCCAATCAGCTTGGTGAGAAGGTGGCAACAGTTGGTGCGATTATTCGCAAATGGAAAAAACACAAAATAACTGTCAATCTCCCTCGGCCTGGGGCTCCATGCAAGATCTCACCTCATGGAGTTGCAATGATCATGAGAACGGTCAGGAATCAGTCAAGAACTACACAGGAGGATCTTGTCAATGATCTCAAGGCAGCTGGGACAATAGTCACCAAGAAAACAATTGGTAACACACTACGCCTTGAAGGACTGAAATCCTGCAGCGCCAACAAGATCCCCCTGCTCAAGAAAGCACATATACATGCCCGTCTGAAGTTCGCCAATGAACATCTGAATGATTCAGAGGACAACTGGGTGAAAGTGTTGTGGTCAGATGAGACCAAAATGGAGCTCTTTGGCATCAACTCGCCGTGTTTGGAGGAGGAGGAGGAATGCTGCCTATGACCTCAAGATCGCCATCCCCACCGTCAAACATGGAGGTGGAAACATTATGCTTTGGGGGTGTTTTTCTGCTAAGGGGACAGGACAACTTCACCACATCAAAGGGACGATGGACAGGGCCATGTACCATCAAATCTTGGGTGAGAACCTCCTTCCCTCAGCCAGGGCATTGAAAATGGCTCGTGGATGGGTATTCCAGTATGACAATATGACCCAAAACACACGGCCAAGGCAACAAAGGAGTGGCTCAATAAGAAGCACATTAAGGTCCTGGAGTGGCCTAGCCAGTCTCCAGACCTTAATCCCATAGAAAATCTGTGGAGGGAGCCGAAGGTTCGAGTTGCCAAACGTCAGCCTCGAAACCTTAATGACTTGGAGAAGATCTGCGAAGAGGAGTGGGACAAAATCCCTCCTGAGATGTGTGCAAACCTGGTGGCCAACTACAAGAAATGTCTGACCTCTGTGATTGCCAACAAGGGTTTTGCCACCAAGTACTAAGTCATGTTTTGCAGAGGGGTCAAATACTTATTTCCCTCATTAAAATGCAAATCAATTTTTGACATGCGTTTTTTAAATTTTCTTGTTGTTATTCTGTCTCTCACTGTTCAAATAAACCTACCATTAAAATTATAGACGGATAATTTCTTTGTCTGTGGGCAAACGTACAAAATCAACAGGGGATCAAATACTTTTTTTCCCTCACTGTAAGTCTAAATGTCCATGTGTGACTGCCTGGTTCTGAGTTTCCACACAGAGAAGAGCTTCAAAGAAAAAGGTAGAAGATAATTGGTGGTAAACAAGGGCTTATTCACTTCTTCATTTTTGAAACTAATCAGCAATGGTTCTCCACGCTCCTCTCTAAGCCTTGCTTATCCTACAGTGGATTAACATTCACTTTAATGTTCCATAGAGGACAGTGAGGATACTGAGGATGGGGTGGGTGACGGTGTGGTTTTGGTTCGATGAAAGAGTAAATCTTCAAAGATGAGCGAGATGACCTGTTCTTTTGTTACCTAGCTATTTAAAACAAGCTGGCAGGCTTGTGTTTAGTACCGGCACACCTTTGATGCCTTTTAGAGTATTAGGTATGTATTAGAAGTGACAATGTGTTCCTGGTAGCTGCTGCTTTATTGCCAGAGCCAATACCTATTCATGTCTAACGCTCTCCTAGCCCTCCTTCATTCTCACTCTGACAGAAAGTTGTGCAACGCAATACTAATAATGAAGCACTCTTCTCTCTCCTCCATCTTCTTTTTCTCTTGAGATGTTTTCCCGTGGACGATGATAATTAAAGACTTAGATTTTCTTCTTGAGTCTGAAATGAAAACATCCCTGTTATTTTGTCTTCTCATGCTTTCTCAGTTTTCCTTCAGACAAAATGTTGAAGAACTCAACACTCAAGTCATAATGTAAAATTGTCGTGTTTGGTATCAAACCACCATGCCATTAAAATGAGTAACGTTTTCTTCTTCATGTTTGGGAATAATTCCAGCAATTTTCTAGCCATTCAACGTACTAAAAGACTGTAAGACTCCAAAGTGTTCCTGAAGCCTAAACTGAATTTCTGACATTTTGATTAATCACTACTAGACTGTCAGTCATTCCCACGTAAAGGCTTTGACATTTTGAACAGTCTGAAGAAATATCAGTAAGGTTACGTCCCAAATGGCACCCTATTCCCTGTATAGTGCCCTACTTTTACCAGAGCCCTATGGGCCCTGGTCAAAAGTAGTGCACTTCAAAGGGAAGAGGGTTCCATTTGGAATGTAGACTAAGGGCCTGGAAATCACTGCTTGTTTAAATCTGAGCGATGTCCCCCTTAATGTCTCCAATTTGGCGTCTAATTGTTCAAATGTATTATCCATCAGAGAGCTCAGGTGGGCTGAGGCGCAGGCTGGCCCCCAACACGCACGCACGCACGCACGCACGCACGCACACACACACACACACACACACACACACACACACACACACACACACACACACACACACACACACACACACACACACACACACACACACACACACACACACACACACACACACACACACACACACACACACACACACACACACACACACACACACAAGGGATTATGCTGCAATTATGGGCACTAGAAGGGAAGAATTGGCAGTCAGAGCTAAAAGTGCATAGGTTAGAAATTTCCCTAATCAGGTGAGTGTCTCTGGATGGATACCGGGCACTGATGGTCTCACTCAATTACCTTCGTCGCCCTCCCCCCATTACCCATACACCCCCCTACACCGATTCCCCTACACCCCCTTCCCACTCAGCCCATCCCACGTCTAGGTTTGGGGGTGCCTTTATAATGTAATATAAAGTCAGGCTCTCTCTTTGTTCCTGGTTGAGTGGGGCTTAATTAATTTGCACTGGAAACGTCTTAATGTAGCATTCAAAGCTCTTTTGGAGGAGGCTAATGAAGCAAACCAATACTAATCCAACCTTGGTTTATGACACTTCAGGAGGTTGGGCTGAGGCTCACAAATCAGTAGCAGGAATTAGCTTAACATGTTCGTCCTATACTCTCAAGGGGGTGTTAGGGAGGATGTGGGTGGCTATAGGTGCATTTCAATGCCCAACGCTGAACACTAAACAGTGAAGGGACTCATAATGATGTATGCTGAATTGACAAGAGCCCTTGTATTGCCTTTACATTTTAGAGTTGTATAGGTCGTGATCAATAAAACGGCACAATACAGTGCAGAGCATTGGATTTGGCTGCTTTGGGGCAAGAAGACCCCCAGCTCCGCCAAAACCATTGACAACTACATACTGTTTTCAAGGGATTGTTAAATACATTTTATAACAATTTGGTTTTAATATCGTCGCCTCTTGAAGAACTGCACATTTCAGATTATTCCACATTTAGCTCTATCATCAGCTTTACAGCATGTAACTGCACACTTTTCATGATCAGTTAACATCAATTGATCTTGTATTTTCAGATACGTGAGGGTATCCTATCCGTTGGGCATGTAGCTAGCTAAGCATGTGTCATTTAGCTTGCTTCATCAGAGATTTGGCTTTTGGAAAGAGCTTGACATCGGCAAGTCCTTGTCCAGGTAAAGTTGTCAGTTGGTAAAGCTGTTCACTCATGAAATCACGGCCAGGCACGACAGCAATGGTAGGCCTGATCACCGACAACGATGAGACAGCCTATAGGGAGGAGGTCAGAGACCTGACCGTGTGGTACAAGGATAACAACCTCTCCCTCAACGTGATCAAGACAAAGGAGATAAAAGTGGACTACAGGAAAAGGAGGACTGAGCACGCCCCCATTTCTAATCGACGGGGCTGTAAGGGTTGAGAGCTTCAAGTTCATTGGTGTCCACATCACCATCAAACTATCATGGTCCAAATACACCAAGAGAGTTGTGAAGAGGGCACGACAAAGCCTATTCCCCCTCAGGAGACTGAAAAGATTTGGCATGGGTCCTCAGATCCTCAAAAGGTTCTACAGCTGCACCATCGAGAGCATCATGGTTGCATCATGGCCTGGTACCAGAGTGCCAAGTCTAGGTACCAGAGTGCCAAGTCTAGGTACCGGAGTGCCAAGTCTAGGTACCGGAGTGCCAGGTCTAGGTACCGGAGTGCCAGGTCTAGGTACCGGAGTGCCAGGTCTAGGTACCGGAGTGCCAGGTCTAGGTACCGGAGTGCCAGGTCTAGGTACCGGAGTGCCAGGTCTAGGTACCGGAGTGCCAGGTCTAGGTACCGGAGTGCCAGGTCTAGGTACCGGAGTGCCAGGTCTAGGTACCGGAGTGCCAGGTCTAGGTACCGGAGTGCCAAGTCTTCTTAACAGCTTCTAATGGCTACCCAGAAAATTTGCATTTTAATTTTACGCTGTTGCTACTCTCTGTTTATTATGTATTCATAGTCACTTTAACTCTACCTACATGTACATATTACCTCAATTACCGGTGACCCCGCACATTGACTCTGTTGTACCAGTACTCTATGTATATAGCCTTGCTACTGTTATTCTACTGCTGCTCTCTAATTATTATCATTTTTTTACTTAACACTGTCACACCCTGATCTGTTTCACCTGTCTTTGTGATTGTCTTCACCCCCCTCCAGATGTCGCCCATCTTCCACATTATCCCCTGTGTACTTATACCTGTGCTCTCTGTTTGTCTGTTGCCAGTTCGTCTTGTTTGTTCGAGTCAACCAGCGGTTTGTGTCTCAGCTCCTGCTTTTTCCAGGCAAATCAAATGCTCTGCACCTTATTGTGATGTTTTATTGATAATGACCTACACCTATTCCAAAAGTAAAATGAGGAGATGTCTTATATTGTGTGGTCACAGTCACAATAGTTCCAAAAGACCTGACCAATGTGGTGGTAACGATTTATAGCTGAGTTTTCCTGTGGACTGGCAGGGGGGTCTTTGAAGTGAGGCAGCAACTGACTAGCTGCTGCCTCTCATGTCCCCTCAGTACTACCACCATGCTGGAATTGTGGCCATGTGGCGTGAGAATACATTTATTACCCAGCTATTTTTAGCACAGTGCAGGCCCAAGGGTTTGTGCTGAAACACATTTATACTTGAGTAAAAGCCACACACCAGAATAACTGGGACTCAGGGGTCAGCCTCAGAGCAAGGTGCTGCATTCTGTATTCACTCTGTGGTAGAATAAAATATACACTGAATTTAATATTTGTTTTTACACCTCTAGAGCAGTCAAATTTACCACATCTTTTTGTGGAATTAGGTTAATGACATTTAAATGTTTAATTTAGCTTTTAATATTATGAAAATGATTTAACCCGTCTCTCCAATAATACCGTCACCACAAAACGCTTGGCTTACCAGGGTGTTTTGAGGGCTGTTCTACCACGTACTTTAGTGTAGTAAACAGGGGTGGTGGTTATTGGTGGATTGGGTTGAACATGGGTAGACCTTTGTGTGCTCTCCTCACCCGCTTCCCTCAGCCCCAGACCATTAGCAAACATCTGCTGTGGAAACTCTTAGAGGGTCTTCACACTTACTAGACTTTTTGCAAAATACCCTCGGCTACACATGTATTGCAATGTAAACTTGTCACGTCTCAACCGACAGCACACGACACTCACCTGACAGTTTCCCCCTTCTAAGCAAGGCAGTGTAAACACAAATGTCTTGTTGACTCACGGTACAAATTGTTCTTTTTTCTTCTTCTGTTTTTTCCTTTTTACCTGAAATTGTAGTAACAGCCTGTTATATTCGGAAATTGTAGTAACAGCCTGTTATATTCGGAAATTGTAGTAACAGCCGGTTATATTCGGAAATTGTAGTAACAGCCTGTTATATTCGGAAATTGTCGCCCTTTGCAAGTGCTGCGGCTACTGTCTCTGTTTGCTTGGAACGTAATCCACGGAGACTCTATGCCACAAAATGAGTGATAAAGTTTAAAACCAAGTCTCAATTCATGAAATTTGTGACTTGAATCCACACCTCTGACAAATTGTAAATATTACCAACAGAGTGAATGTGAAAATGGTAGGAACAGTGAGTTAACTGCCTTGTTCAGAGGCAGAACGACAGATTTTTACCTCGTCAGCTCGGCATTTGACCTTGCAACTTTTGGGTTACTAGTCCAAAGCTCTAACCACTAGGCTACCTGCCGCCCCGTATTTCATGTGTATGGTTTTTATATATTGATAAATGAAAGATGTGTTATTGAACTCAAAATACAACTCATATATCAGAGAAAACGGTAAAGCCTCATACGACACCAGCTCTTGTTTTGTACCACCTACAGTTAAAACATTCCTGTTATAAAGGCGGCCTGGAATGGTCAAAATGGCACAAATATTTCAAAAAACTTAAATTAATGATTTCTCATTTATGCTTTAAGATACAAATGTCAAATATTTGTCAATAATCCTTCCTCCAAAAGACACTTATATATGGATAAAATATTGTGAAAATACTAAATCATGGGCTTGTTTTAATAGTATCGTGAAGAATCACCCTATTATAGTATTATCATAGACCACAACCAAATCAAAATCAAATCAAATGTATTTATATAGCCCTTCGTACATCAGCTGATATCTCAAAGTGCTGTACAGAAACCCAGCCTAAAACCCCAAACAGCAAGCAATGCAGGTGTAGAAGCACGGTGGCTAGGAAACACTCCCTAGAAAGAAACCTAGAGAGGAACCAGGCTACGTGGGTTGGCCAGTCCTCTTCTGGCTGTGCCGGGTGGAGATTATAACAGAACATGGCCAAGATGTTCAAATGTTCATAAATGACCAGCATGGTCAAATAATAATAATCACAGGCAGAACAGTTGAAACTGGAGCAGCAGCACGGCCAGGTGGACTGGGGACAGCAAGGAGGTAGTGTCAGGTAGTCCTGAGGCATGGTCCTAGGGCTCAGGTCCTCCGAGAGAGAGAAAGAAAGAGAGAAAGAGCGAATTAGAGAGGGCATACTTAAATTCACACAGGACACCGGATAGGACAGGAGAAGTACTCCAGATATAACAGACTGACCCTAGCCCTCAGACACATAAATTACTGCAAAATAAATACTGGAGGCTGAGACAGGAGGGGTCAGGAGACACTGTGGCCCCATCCGAGGACACCCCCGGACAGGGCCAAACAGGAAGGATATAACCCCACCCACTTTGCCAAAGCACAGCCCCACACCACTAGAGGGATATCTTCAACTACCAACTTACCATCCTGAGACAAGGCCGACTATAGCCCACAAAGATTTCCGCCACGGCACACCCCAAGGGGGGTGCCAACCCACTGTTTTGATGATGAAAGCTGTGGAAAAAATATCCAGTAACCCCCCCCCCTTTTGACAGAACTCTTTGAATAGGAATATAGCTTAATACAGCTAGGCTGTGTGTTTGTAGCCATAGTCTCTTATGGCTGTCTGTGTGGGGAGGGAAAACAAACATGAGAAAGGCCTCTCAACCACCAGTACTACCACACCCCTCATCCCAACTCACCACTCCCTGACCCGTCACCAGCATGGAGCTCAACCTCAAATGACGTGGGCTGCTCCACATTGCTTTGCTATGACAGTGTTGTCAGACCAATCTCCATTTTGGATAAATAAATGATGAGCCAGAAACAAACATCAAAGGGGGATTGTGTTCTTCAAAGGGAATGTGGGTATCTATCTACCTCTCTCTCTCTCTCTCTCTCTCTCTCTCTCTCTCTCTCTCTCTCTCTCTCTCTCTCTCTCTCTCTCTCTCTCTCTCTCTCTCTCTCTCTCTCTCTCTCGACTCTCTCTCTGTCTCGCTCTCTCTCTCTGTCTTGCTCTCTGTCTCGCTCTCTCTGTCTCTCTCACTCTCTCTCTCTCTCTCCCTCGCTCTCTCTCTGTCTCTCTCACTCTCTCTCTCTCTCTCTCCCTCGCTCTCTCTCTGTCTCTCTCACTCTCTCTCTGTCTCTCTCTCTCTCTCTCTCTCTCTCTCTCGCTCTCTCTCTCTGTCTCTCTCGCTCTCGCTCTCTCTCTCTGTCTCGGGCTCTCTCTCTGTCTCGGGCTCTCTCTGTCTCGTGCTCTCTCTCTGTCTCGCTCTCTGTCTCGCTCTCTCTCTCTGTCTCTTTTGCTCTCTCTCTCTGTCTCTCTTTGCTCTCTCTCTCTGTCTCTCTGTCTCTCTCTCTCTCTCTGTCTCGCTCTCTATCTCTCTCTCTCACTCTCTCTTTCTGTCTCGCTCTCTATCTCTCTCACTCTCTCTCTGTCTCTCTCTCTCTCTCTCTCTGTCTCGCTCTCTATCTCTCTCTCTCTCTCTCTCTCTCTCTCTCTCTCTCTCTCTCTCTCTCTCTCTCTCTCTCTCTCTCTCTCTCTCTCTCTCTCTCTGTCTCGGACTCTCTCTCTGTCTCGCTCTCTCTCTCTGTCTTGCTCTCTGTCTCGCTCTCTCTGTCTCTCTCACTCTCTCTCTCTCTCTCTCTCTCGCTCTCTCTCTGTCTCTCTCACTCTCTCTCTGTCTCTCTCTCTCTCTCTCTCTCTCTCTCTCTCTCTCTCTCTCTCTCTCTCTCTCTCTCTCTCTCTCTCTCTCTGTCTCGGGCTCTCTCTGTCTCGGGCTCTCTCTCTGTCTCGGGCTCTCTCTGTCTCGTGCTCTCTCTCTGTCTCGCTCTCTGTCTCGCTCTCTCTCTCTCTCTCTCTGTCTCTTTTGCTCTCTCTCTCTGTCTCTCTCTCTCTCTCTCTCTCTCTCTGTCTCGCTCTCTATCTCTCTCTCTCACTCTCTCTTTCTGTCTCGCTCTCTATCTCTCTCACTCTCTCTCTGTCTCTCTCTCTCTCTCTGTCTCGCTCTCTATCTCTCTCGCTCTCTCTCTCTGTCTCTCTCTCTCTCCCTGTCTCGCTCTCTATCTCTCTCTCTCTCTCTCTGTCTCGCTCTCTCTCTGTCTCTCTCCCTCTCTCTCTCCCTCTGTCTCTCCGTCTCCGTATCTCTCCCTCTCTCTCTCTCTGTCTCTCTCTCTTTGTGTCTCTCTCTGTGTCTCTCTCTTTGTGTCTCTCTCTGTCTCACTCTCTCTGTCTGTCTGTTTCTCTGTCTCTCCCTCTGTCTCTCCCTCTGTCTCTCTCCCTCTGTCTCTCAGTCTCCGTATCTCTCCGTCTCCGTATCTCTCCCTCGGTCTCACTCCCTCTGTCTCTCCCTCTGTGTTTCTCTCTGTGTCTCTCTCTGTGTCTCTCTTTCTGTCTCTCTCTTTGTGTCTCTCTCTGTCTCGCTCTCTCTGTCTGTCTGTTTCTCTGTCTCTCTCCCTCTGTCTCTCTGTCTCCATATCTCTCCCTCTCCCTCTCTCTCTCTCCCTCTGTCTCTCTCCCTCTGTCTCTCCGTCTCCATTTCTCTGTCTCTCTCCCTCTGTCTCTCCGTCTCCATATCTCTCCCTTTCCCTCTCTCTCTCTCCCTCTGTCTCTCTCCCTCTGTCTCGCCGTCTCCATTTCTCTCTCTCCCTCTGTCTCTCCGTCTCCGTATCTCTCCCTCTCTCCCTCTCTCTCTCTCTCTCTCTCTCTCTTCTCTCTCTGTCTGTCTTTCTCTGTTTCTCTACCTCTCGTTCTGGTTATAGACATACATACTCACACACTGCAGTCCAACCTGCTCAGGATTCTAATCAACACATCTGCATCTCTTGCCAGGCTAACTCTCTCTTTATCTCTTTATGTGGTTTCAGATGTAACAGTGTCTGTGTTGTTGACTGTGTGGTATGTTTTTGTTGTCCATCAGTGATCGCTCTTTTTCCCCACTTGATTTTCTGGGCCTTGAAATCAATGCTGTCATATCTGGTTTAACCGCTGTCTGATCTCATCTTTTATTACCTTCCCTCCTTTTCGAGCTTTTTGTCCTTCAAGCCATCAGGCTCTTCCACTCATTTTACTATTGGTAGAGAGTGGGACGCCTGTTATCTAACTCCTCTGTCTACTAATCTACTAGGTGTGTATTCATAACACCCTGTGTGTATGACTGTAGTTACTTACAATTGTTATTGTGTGATCAATCCCCTTGATGTCATTCCACCATCCGTTATGGATACAAGTGTTTGATAGTGACGTAGGCTACACACCATTTTGCATCTGCTTCCTGAAGCTCATGATGGGACATCTTGGTTATGTATGCCTGTTGTAATGTACTGTGGATCTCGGTGTGTATGTGCATTTGCATTGATAGCAACAGGTGACATGGCATTTTGGGAGGAAACTCACCTCATCCTGAACCACCACCAAATGTCTATGTAAAAGAGTGTGAGAGACTATTGTTGGGGTGTAATTGTGTGCAAGGCTCATCCATGTGGAACCTTGTACGTGGAACACATCCTGCTCATATTTCCTGTAGCTGAGATCTTACAATACAATTGTTTTCAGGGTTTTTTCCGTCTTCCAATGGGAATCTTCATGTTTAGTAGAATACAGTTATCAAGCCAACCATGTCAGACTGACTGGTTGAGTGTCTGTAATGACCTGGTGTCCCTTCCCCCCCCCCCCCCCCCCCCTGTTCTCTGACCACTGCCCTACCGAAGCTCAGCTCAGTCCAACCCAGCCCCTTTGACTCATACCATTGGGCCATGGAGGATTATGACGTGCGCTCGGCCGCCAGTATCCTGGCCTCGGTGAAAGAGCAGGAGGCACGCTTCGAGCGTCTGACCCGGGCCCTGGAGGAGGAGCGACGCAACGTCTCCCTGCAGCTGGAGCGTTCCAATGTACCCCCCGACAGGTTGGGAGGGACTGGGCCTAGCGCTAACCTGCCACCCAACAGCCAACCCCTGGCCTGGCAGCAGGTGGTGATGCAGGTAAATCAAACCAGCACGCCCCAATTTCCCACCTGCCTGTCCACCTACCTGCCTGCTTGATCTGACTATCCAGTCCCCCTCCATTTGTTTATTTGACTCATTGCATCATCTCTTTGTCATCATCTCTCATTCTCCTGGGCATCTAGTGGCTGATCCAACCCCTGTATTATTTCTGATTTGTTGTGCTGCTTGGATGGGGATGTAAACATTACAATGTGGTGGAGTGTGGTGACGCATCCTCTTTAAAGGGGGAGGGTGATATTCCACTCTTTTTTATCTCCTCTCACCTACAAACCACCCAATTCAACCCCGTTTCCTTCCACCCAGTGTTTTTTGATAACGTTAAGTTAGTTTACTATGGCCCGGTGCTCTGGGTGAGCAGAGTTTGCTCATTTTAAAACATTCCAGTGAAATATCCACCCACTTGGGGCACCAGGCCTTGCAGAACTTTACCAATGTCTTATGGTCTTACTGCTAATTGGATTGTGTCTGTTCAGCCAGCTCTGCCCGTGACTGAAGGACATTTGGGTCCTGGTTGGTGGCTGGGAGTGGAGCTGTAGTGACTTCTCTGGCTGAGGTTGAAGGACATTTGTGTCTTGATTGGGCCTGGGCTTGTAGTGCTGGTGACTATCCTAGGTTGAAGGACATTTGGGTCCTGGTTGGGGCCTTGGAGTGGAGCTGTAGTGACTTCCCTGGCTGGGGTACAATAACCTTTTGGCTCTTGTTTGGGCATTGCCTGGGAGTGCTTAGAGCTGTTGACTTCTCTGGCTGGGGATGTGTTGAAGGAGATGTGAAGTGAGGCAGACATGATCCGATGAAATGGCAGTGGTCACCGTCCATTGATTTACAGTACAGAGCAAACTCCTGACTCTTGCGGGTGGGCATTTCCCTGCATGCACTGCTTTTATAATGTTTAACCCAAAATGCTTTTCTTGTTCACAGATTGTGCCAACGTTCATTTCTGTGGCTCGTTGGCTGTTTAGCCACAAAAAATGTATAATTTAGTGGCAGTATGTGGCTTCCCAGCTGAGTAAGCCGGCCTTTTCTCCCCCTTGCCTCAGGCTTTGCTGAACCAAGTCCCTGACTCGTTGATGCCCTCGCATACTCGTAAATTGTGAATGATTTACCGAGAGCTGCTTAACACGACAGCCAGTGAATTAGCCTGCTCTTTTACAGGAGGATCACTGCGTGGTTATCACTCACAGCTGGCTCACTGTTGTGGCTCCAAGGTGAACGGCAGTGGCCCGTCACCCGTCTCCCTGCATCGGGGGGTCAATTGGGCGGAACGGCCCGAAACACACAGGCCACACGCAACGTGGCTGGCTGCACCGTGGAAGGAGCCTACTATTACATCATGAGATTGTTTATTATACTGTACCAGTCAAAAGTTTGGAGACACCTACTCATTCAAGGGTTTTTGTTTATTTTTACTCAGTGCCTCCAGAAAGTATTCATACCCCTTGACTTATTCTACATTTTGTTGTGTTACAGCCTGAATTCAAAATGGATTAAATAGCTTTTTTTCTCTCACCCTACATACAATACCCCATAATGACAAAGTGAAAACATGTTTTTGCAAATTTATTGAAAATCAAATACAGCAATATCTCATTTACATAAGTATTCTCACCCCTGAGTTAATACATGTTTAGAATCACCTTTTGCAGTGATTACAGCTGTGAGTCATTCTGTGTAAGTATCTAAGAGCTTTGCACATCTGGATTTTACAATATTTGCCCGTTATTCTTTTCATAATTCTTCAAACTAGGCAACCATTTTCACATCTTGCCATAGATTTTCAAGCAGATTTAAGTCAAAACTGTAATTCAGCCACCCAGGAACATTCACGGTCTTCTTGGTAAGCAACTCCAGTGTAGATTTAGCCTTGCGTTTTAGGTAATTGTCCTGCTGAATGGTGAATTCATCTCCCAGTGTCTGCAGGAAAGCAGACTGAACCCGTTTTTTTTCTAGGATTTTGCCTGTGCTTAGCTCCATTCCATTTGTTTTATCATGAAAAACTTCACAGTGCTTAACAATTACAAGCATACCCATAACATGATGCAGCCACCACTATGCTTTAAAATATGGAGAGTGGTACTAAGTAATGTGTTGTATTGGATTTTCCCCAAACATAACACTTTGTATTCAGAACAAAAAGTGAATTGCAGTATTCCTTTAGTGCCTTACTGCAAACAGGATGCATGATTTTGAATATTTGTATGCTCTATAGGCTTCCTTCTTTTCACTCTGTCATTTAGGTTAGTATTGTGGAGTAACTAAACTGAGGATGGATCAACAACATTGTTCTCCTATCACAGCCATTAAACTCTAACTGTTTTAAAGTCACCATAGGCCTCATAGTGAAATCCCTGAGCTGCTTCCTTCCTGTCCGGCAACTGAGTTAGGAAGGACGCCTGTATCTTTGTAGTGACTGGGTGTATTGATACACCATCCAAAGTGTAATTAATAACTTCACCATGCCCAAAGGGATATTCAATGTCTGCTTTTAAATGTTTTACCCATCTACCAATAGGTGCCCTTCTTTGTGAGGCATTGGGAAACCTCCCTGGTCTTTGTGGTTGAATCTGTGTTTGAAATCTGTGTTTGAAATTCACTGCTTGACTGAGGAACCTTACAGATAATTGTATGTGTGGGGTACAGATGAGGTAGTCATTAAACACTATTATTATCCATGCAACTTATTATGTGACAGTCTGTCACGTGTGCTTCCTCTCTGGCCTCTAGGTCACCAGGCTGCTCGTTAAGGCGCACACCTGTCACCATCGTTATGCGCATTAGCCCAATATGACACTCACCTGGACTCCATCACCTCCTTGATTACCTGTCCTATATATGTCACTCCCCTTGGTTCCTTCCCCAGGCATCATTGTTTCTGTTTCAGTTTAATGTCTGTCCGTTGTTCATGTTTCTTGTTTTGTATTATGTTGTGTTTTTTCAATAAAACACTCACTCCCTGAACTTGCTTCCCGACTTTCAGCGCACAACGTTACACAGTTTCTCTCCTGAACGTATTCAGGCTTGCCATAACAAAGGAGTTGAATTCTTATTGACTCAAGACATTTCAGCTTTTCATTTTTTATTATTTTGTTAAAATTTCGAAAAACATAATTCAACTTTGACATTATGGGATATTGTGTGTTTGCCAGTGACAAAAAATATAAATTTAATCAATTTTGAATTCAGGCTGTAACACAACAAAATGTGGAAGAAGTCCGGGTGTGTGAATACGTTCTGAAGGCCCTGTATATGAGGGATGAGGATGGAGGAACGCACCCGGATCTCTGTTGTATGAAGGATGAGGAAGGCATCCGACTCTCTGTTATGTGAAGGATTAGGAAGGCATCCGACTCTCTGTTATGTGAAGGATGAAGAAGGCATCTGACTCTCTGTTTATGTGAAGGATGAGGAAGGCATCCGACTCTCTGTTATGTGAAGGATGAAGAAGGCATCTGACTCTCTGTTATGTGAAGGATGAGGAAGGCATCTGACTCTGTTGTATGAAGGATGAGGAAGGCATCTGACTCTCTGTTGTATGAAGGATGAGGAAGGCATCCGACTCTCTGTTGTATGAAGGATGAGGAAGGCATCCGACTCTCTGTTGTATGAAGGATGAGGAAGGCATCCGACTCTCTGTTGTATGAAGGATGAGGAAGGCATCCGACTCTGTTGTATGAAGGATGAGGAAGGCATCCGACTCTGTTGTATGAAGGATGAGGAAGGCATCCGACTCTCTGTTGTATGAAGGATGAGGAAGGCATCCGACTCTCCTATCCTCTCCTCTCGCAGCCACACGCACGCACATCTCGTACTATCTCGTCCATGCATGATGGATTATAATGGGCTGAGGATCAGCGGCTCGTAGCTCGGGGGCTCCCAGTCGCCAGCGCAGGGGCAGCCCTCGATGGGCCCCTCTGTTATTAAAAGTTGGGGTCAGAGAAGAGAGGCAGCCAGAGACTGATTAATGGAATCGCAAGTAAATACTTAATAAAAGTGATTAGCTGTTGATTTAGAAAGAACTCTCTTCAACTCCAGAGACTCTATTGCTGGCAGCAGACGCTGTTTCCTGTTCTGCCTTGTTGTTGTCTTGGCTCTCAGGTTTAGTTGTTTCAATGAAAGCCTTTGACAGTGTTGTTCCAACATGTTACAAAATCAATCACCAAAATGGTTCATACAATGATGCACTTTTTCCCCTGTTGTTTTGTGTACTAAGACAGAGCGAGAGAGAGAACCTTGGGTCAACACAATGTCCACAGTTGGTTACTGGACTCCACAGAGTAGACAGGGGGGTTTGTAATGGCTGTCTGATTGGTTGGAGTAAGGGGGAGGAGACCCATCCTGATCCTGCTGTTGACTGGTGTATTTGAGCATTTTCCAAAGAGCTCCCCTCTCTAATTAGTGGATGTTCTGTGGAGGGGAACATCAGCATGGTGGTCAAAACAAGAGAAACAATAAATAATTCACTGCTTTGGAAAAAGCTAGCATCAACATCCCTGATAAGCTGACTGGGTTGAGCTGTTCGCACTACCCACAGAGGGTAATGGAGAAAGCACAATAGTATTTTTAATATAGATTGTTTGAACTGTGTTGTCATGGTCAAGTGTATGTTTGGTGAATTGTCAATGAAGATGTTCATGTTATCGTCACATGCTGTGCTACAGTCACTGTGCATCAGTAAGGACATGGTTTTTGGAAAAACCAGTCTGCTTTTCCCCCAAGACTGTATACTGTATTTCAGATGGGCTTTTTTCCCCTCACTCATTGTGATCAAACACTTACTAAAGTGCTACTAGGGGATTTTTGAGCATTTTTACATTGATGTCTTCTGAAGAATGTCAAGACAATGCAGTCAGACACTGTATATTGTGTTCCTTGATGGGAATCATCAACAGGAAACCACTGACACGAAGCATGTCTTTCAATCCTCATTCACTCACATCAAGTTACCAGTGACACACTTAAACCAAGACTGGGCTCCAAACGATACCCTATACCCTATACCCTATATAGTACACTGCTTTAAAAACAAATCTATATACATTGGGGCAAAAAAGTATTTAGTCAGTCACCAATTGTGCAAGTTCTCCCACTTAAAAAGATGAGAGAGGCCTGTAATTTTCATCATAGGTACACTTCAACTATGACAGACTAAATCCAGAAAATCACATTGCAGGATTTTTAATGAATTTATTTGCAAATTATGGTGGAAAATAAGTATTTGGTCAATAACAAAAGTTTATCTCAGTACTTTGTTATATACCCTTTGTTGGCAATGACAGAGGTCAAATGTTTTCTGTAAGTCTTCACAAGGGTTTCACACACTTTTGCTGGTATTTTGGCCGATTCCTCCATGCAGATCTCCTCTAGAGCAGTGATGTTTTGGGGCTGTTGCTGGGAAACACGGACTTTCAACCCCCTCCAAAGATTTTCTATTGGGTTAAGATCTGCAGACTGGCTAGGCCACTCCAGGACCTTGAAATGCTTCTTACGAAGCCTCTCCTTCGTTGCCCGGGCGGTGTGTTTGGGATCATTGTCATGCTGAAAGACCCAGCCACGTTTCATCTTCAATGCCCTTGCTGATGGTAGGAGGTTTTCACTCAAAATCTCACGATGGCCCCATTCATTCTTTCCTTTACACGGATCAGTCATCCTGGTCCCTTTGCAGAAAAACAGCCCCAAAGCATGATGTTTCCACCCCCATGCTTCACAGTAGGTATGGCGTTCTTTAGATGCAATTCAGCATTCTTTGTCCTCCAAACACGACGAGTTGAGTTTTCACCAAAAAGTTATATTTTGGTGTCATCTGACCATATGACATTCTCCCAATCTTCTTCTAGATCATCCAAATGCTCTCTAGCAAACTTCAGATGGGCCTGGACATGTACTGGCTTAAGCAGGGGGACACGTCTGGCACTGCAGGATTTGAGTCCCTGGCGGCGTAGTGTGTTACTGATGGTAGGCTTTGTTACTTTGGTCCCAGCTCTCTGCAGGTCATTCACTAGGTCCCCCCGTGTGGTTCTGGGATTTTTGCTCACCGTTCTTGTGATCATTTTGACCCCATGGGGTGAGATCTTGCGTGGAGCCCCAGATCGAGGGAGATTATCAGTGGTCTTGTATGTCTTCCATTTCCTAATAATTTCTCCCACAGTTGATTTCTTCAAACCAAGCTGCTTAACTATTGCAGATTCAGTCTTCCCAGCCTGGTGCAGGTCTACAATTTTGTTTCTGGTGTCCTTTGACAGCTCTTTGGTCTTGGCCATAGTGGAGTTTGGAGTGTGACGGTTTGAGGTTGTGGACAGGTATATTTTATACTGATAACAAGTTCAAACAGGTGCCATTAATACAGGACAGGGGAACCTCTTAAAGAAGAAGTTACAGGTCTGTGAGAGCCAGAAATCTTGCTTGTTTGTAGGTGACCAAATACTTATTTTCCACCATAATTTGCAAATAAATAAATTAAAAATGCTACAATGTGATTTTCTGGATTTTCTTTCTCATTTTGTCTGTCATAGTTGAAGTGTACCTATGATGATAATTACAGGCCTCTTTGTAAGTGGGAGAACTTGCACAATTGGTGGCTGACTAAATACTTTTTTGCCCCACTGTATTCTCATTTTACCCCCTTTTTCTCCCCAATTTTGTGGTATCCAATTGTAGTTAGTAATTACTATCTTGTCTCATCGCTACAACTCCCGTACGGGCTCGGGAGAGATGAAGGTCGAAAGCCATGCGTCCTCCGAAACACAACCCAACCAAGCCGGACTGCTTCTTAACACAGCGTGCCTCCAACCCGGAAGCCAGCCGCAGCAATGTGTCGGAGGAAACACCGGGCACCTGGCTACCTTGGTTGGCGTGCACTGCGCCCGACCCGCCACAGGAGTCGCTGGTGCGCGATGAGACAAGGATATCCCTACCGGCCAAACCCTCCCTAATCCGGACGACGCTAGGCCTATTGTGCGTCGCCCCACGGACCTCACGGTCGCGGCCGGCTGCGACGGAGCCTGGGCGCGAACCCATAGTCTCTGGTGGCATAGCTAGCGCAGCGATGCAGTGCCGTAGACCACTGTGCCACCCGGGAGGCAGTACACTACTTTTGACCAGAGCCTTATGGGCCCTTGACAAAAGTAGTGCATTATGTAGGGAATAGGGTTAAATTTGTGTCCCATCCCAGGTCTGTTTTCTTACTGTGTTATGGAGGAGTGAAAGGTCAAGTGGTGAATGGTGGTG
Organism: Oncorhynchus gorbuscha; assembly: GCF_021184085.1. NCBI lineage: Eukaryota > Metazoa > Chordata > Actinopteri > Salmoniformes > Salmonidae > Oncorhynchus > Oncorhynchus gorbuscha. Next base: position 73,050,649 of record NC_060177.1, read on the forward strand.
GCACTCTATAGAGACTTGTTCTGGTTAGTATTCAGACAGTATAGCCAGTGAGGTAGAGATGGGATGGGGTACACTACCAACTACCCCTGTCCTGTGCAAATGTTGTGAGGTTCCTTTAGAGGAACGGTGCATCCTTTGATTTCAGTGCTGTCTGTGGGTGAGATGTATGGACCTCAGCCTGGCCCCGGGATGGCACTACACCACACACACACACACACACACACACACACACACACACGCACACGCACACGCACACGCACACACACACACACACGCACGCACAGTCACACACAGGCACGCACACGCACACGCACACACACACACACACGCACACGCACACGCACACGCACACACACACGCACACACACACACAGTCACACACACACACAGTCACACACACACACAGTCACACACAGGCACGCACACACAGGCACGCACGCACACACAGACACAATCAGGCACGCACGCACACACAGACACACACGCTCGCACCCTCACACAGACACACACGCTCGCACCCTCACACCCTCATTGGCCCTGCAACGCCACAATTGACACAAAGGCACAGTGCTATAGCGACGGCAGGCATGCTGGCAGATATATCCCTCACTGGCCTCTCGTAAATCACCTGCAGTCTAACAATGAGCCTCAGTCCACCACTCCTCCTCCTCCTCCCTTCTCTCTCTCCCTCCGTTCTCCTCCGTGTCATTAGGAAAATTTGAGCTTCCCGTAAATGTGTAATCACCTCTCTGTGAAAAGGTGGCGTTGTGGATTTTTTTCTTGCCCGCACCTTGTGTCCCAAATGAACCCTATTCCCTATATAGTGCACTACTTTTGACGAGAGACATATAGGCCCTGGTCAAAGGTAGTGCACTATAAAGGGAATAGGGTGCCATTTGGAACACATACACTTGTTCTGTATGTGGCCCCCCTTCCTCTTGGGCTCTTTTCTCTTTCTCTAGCTAGTCTACATAGCTAGACTATATTGTATGGATCTCTGTGTGTAGAAGGACATTCCAATTCCATTGGTTAGATCAGTGGTTCCCAAACTTTTTATAGACCCGTACGTACCCCTTCAGACATTTAACCTCCAGCTCCGTAACCCCTCTAGCACCAGGCTCAGCACACTCTCAAATGTTGATTTTTGCCATCAGTGTAAGCCTGCTACAAACACTCACTATACGATACAATATTTATTTAACATAAGTGTGAGTTTTTGTCACAACCTGGCTCGTGGGACGAGCTCTTATAGGACCAGGGCACAAATAATAATATAATAATAATCAATATTTTGCTCTTTATTTAGCCATCTTACATATAAAACCTTATTTGTTCATAATCTTTTTTAAATAACTCACCACAGGTTAATGAGAATGGTGTGCTTGAAAGGATGCATATAACTGCAATGTTGGGTTGTATTGGAGAGAGTCTCAGTCTTAAATCGTTTTCCACACACAGTATGAGCCTGTGTTTAGTTTTCATGCTAGTGAGGGCCGAGAATCCACTCTCACATAGGTATGTGGTTGCAAAGGGAAACTCTGAGCGCAGCCCTATCCAGAAATCTAGCAGTGGCTTCTGATTCAATTCAATTTTCACAGAACCACTTGTTGCAATTTTGATGAGGCTCTCTTGTTCAGATATCGGTAAGTGGACTGGAGGCAGGGCATGAAAGGGATAATGAATCTAGTTGTTTTGTCGTTTGTTTTGGGAAAGTACCTGCGTAATTGCGCACCCAGTTCACTCAGCTGCTTCTGTATATCACATTTGACATTGTCAGTAAGCTTGAGTTCATTTGTACACAATGTCCTTGTTAATGCAGACCAAAATGAGCTCCAACTTCTTAATCAGAGCCTCAGTTTTGTCCCGGCTTCCAGTGGTTTGAAGAAGAGGATGTCTTCCTTAATTGACCCCCCATAAACGTAACGGACGTATACCAGAAGCTGTGCCAGGCCCGCCATCTCTGTTGACTCATCCAGCTATAACGCATATAATTCACCCCCTTGTATGTGATGCAGTAATTGTTTCCAAACATATCCTGCCATGTCCCTGATTCTTCGTGAAACAGTGTTGTTTGATGAAGTCATTGTCTGTATAGTGTTTTGGGCCTTTTCCCCCAATAATGTCAGGAAGAATTAAGTCCACCACAATAGTATGGTGCTTGCCTGTCCTAGCCATTCGGTAGCTCACCATATAAGACACTTCTAGACCCTCAAACAGATTAAGGAAAGAAATTCCACAAATTAACTTTTAAGGCGGCACACCTGTTAATTGAAATGCATTCCAGGTGACTACCTCATGAAGCTGGTTGAGAAAATGCCAAGTGTTCAAAGCTGTCATCAAGGCAATGGGTGGCTATTTGAAGAGCTCAAATATAAAATATATTTTGATTTGTTTAATACTTTTTTGGTTAATCCATGATTCCATATGTGTTTGTTCATAGTTTTGATGTCTTCACTATTATTCTACAATGTAGAAAATAGTAAAAATAAAGAAAAACCTTGAATGAGTAGGTGTTCTAAAACTTTTGACCGGTATTGTACAATGGTGTTTGTTCTTCATTGGTTGCACTTGTGGCAACAGGTCACAATTCTTGTTGCTGTGATGGCACACTGGTATTTCACCCAGTAGATATAGGTGTTTATCAACATTGGGTTTGTTTTCAAATTATTTGTGGATCTGTCTAATCTGAGGGAAATATCTGTCTCTAATATGGTCATACATTTGGCAGGCGGTTAGGAAGTGCAGCTCAGTTTCCACCTCATTTTGTGGGCAGTGTGCACGTAGCCTGTCTTCTCTTGAGAGCCTCTCTCTAGGTGATGGCTTTGTTATGGAAGGTTTGGGAATCGGTTCCTTTTAGGTGGTTGTAGAATTTAACGGCTCTTTTCTAGATTTTGATAATTAGCGGGTATCGGCCTAATTCTGCTCTGCATGCATTATTTGGTGTTTTACGTTGTACACAGAGAATGTTTTTGCAGAATTCTGCATGCAGAGACTCAATTTAGTGTTTGTCCCATTTTGTGAATTCTTGGATGGTGAGCGGACCCCAGACCTCACAACCATGAAGTGCAATGGGTTCTATAACTGATTCAAGTAATTTTAGTAATTGGTATGTCGAATGTTATGTTCCTTTTGATGGCATAGAAGGCACTTCTTACCTTGTCTCTCAGATCGTTCACAGCTTTGTGGAAGTTCACTTTGGTGCTGATGTTTAGGCCAAGGTATGTATCGTTTTTATGTGCTCCAGGGCAATGGTGTCTAGATGGAATTTGTATTTGTGGTCCTGGCAACTGGACCTTTTTTGGAACACCATTATTTTGCTCTTACTGAGATTTACTGTCAGGACCCAGGTCTGGCAGAATTTGTGCAGAAGATCTAGGTAGTGCTGTAGGCCCTCCTTGGTTGGTGACAGACGCACCAGATCATCAGCAAATAGTAGACATTTGACTTCAGATTCTAGTAGGGTAGGCCGGGTGCTGCAGACTGTTCTAATGCCCTTGCCAATTTGTTGATATATATGTTGAAGAGAGTGGGGCTTAAGCTGCATCTCTGTCTCACCCCACGGCCCTTTGGAAAGAAATGTGTGTTTTTTGCCAATTTTAACCACAAACTTGTTGTTTGTGTTCATGGATTTTGTAATGTCGTATGTTTCAATTTGCATAGCATACCCTCATGCCAAATTGAGTCGAAGTCTTTTTTGAAATCAATAAAGCATGAGAAGACTTTGCCTTTTTTTGGTTTGATTGTTTGTCAATTAGGTTGTGCAGGGTGAATATGTGGTCTGTCGTACGATAATTTGGTAAAAAGCCAATTTGACATTTGCTCAGTACATTGTTTTCACTGAGGAAATGTACAAGTCTGCTGTTAATGATAATGCAGAGGATTTTCCCAAGGTTGCTGTTGACTCATATCCCACTCTCTCTCCTTTACTAGAGCCAGTGCCACTCCCGGAATGTGACCTTCTGCCTCACAGACTAGTTGCGTATATAACCAAACAAGGCCGGACCTTGACCCCCCTCCCCTGATTGGAAGGCTAAATCGAAAACAGTTAGAATGCTTCATGTGCTTTGTAGTTTAGAGGTTTTTGGCTGTTCAAAGCCTTGATTTAATTATCCTAATACGTTTCAGGTACTGGTGCGACATTTTTACTACATGAGTTACAAGCATGTAAATGGCACAGCAAACCAGTACCAGACGTTTTATTCCAACAATATTTTGCGTTCAAGAAGTACACATTGAAGACATGTTGGTGTCTGCCTTGCTTTAAACCTTGAGATTATCCTTTACACCAGTACACATTTGTCAGACAAGCACACCTGATTCAACTTGTCAACGAATCACCAGGACCTGAATGAGTTGTATCATGTATGTTTGCCCAGGACTACAACAAACATGTTCTGTTGGGGGTACTCAAGGACTGAAGTTGGGAACCACTGCTCTTCACTTTATGAACGCTTAGTCTACCAATATGGTCGTGGCTTGGCCAGAGGTGCAGTGAGGGACCCCGGCTCTGCCATCAGTGAGTGGATTCACAGTGACAGCAGCTTATGTGTACCAGGCGCTCTGTAGGTATGCCTGTCACATCAGTCATGTAGCCCTGTCATGGTAACCCCATTGCATGCACCATTTCTACCCATCCAGAAGGTCTGGGACTGGGGCTGGTGTGGGTCTGGTTGACAGAGAGCAAGTTATGCACTGCTTTTGGCCAGCAGCAGACCCAGGGCCTCTTGACTTTGCACATGAAGTCATTACAGCAGGGCAGAGTGGCAGAAGTGAGGTCTGGAATGCGGACTGGCTCACACTCTATGTGTCTGAGTGCAGCTTTGGAAATGATTATTGCCAGAGGAGGAATGTGTCAGAGAATAAGAGCTACTACTGTTGTCTTTCTCTCCCAGTGCCTCATTTAACCAGACCTGGGCAGTCTGGGGGCTCCAACACCGACACACACAATCATAGAACGAAAGGGAGGAGAGGGGGGGGGGGGTTTGTGAAATTGAGTAGGGAAAAGGGTTTTGTTGGGAAGTGTTGATTACTTTGGCATGTTCAGGGGAATGGCGGACGTTTTACGCTATTTTGTGTATTTTTAAAATATTTGTAAAATTTTGGTACATAATGCTTCCGCCATCGTTTCCTACAGTGCGTTCGGAAAGTATTCAGCCCCCCTTGACTTTTTCTACGTTTTGTTAAGTTACAGCCTTTTCCCCCTCATCAATCTATACAATACCCCATAATGACAAAGCAAAAACAGTTTTTTAGACATTTTTATTTTTTAACACATTTACATAAGTAGTCAGACCCTTTACTCAGTACTTTGTTGAAATACCTTTGGCAGTGATTTAAGCTTGGCACACCTGTATTTGGGGAGTTTCTCCCATTCTTCTGCAGTAAGACTGCACTCAACGAGCTGCATACGCCATCAGCAAACAAGACCATGCTCATTGAGGCGTGCTCCTAGTGGCCGGTCTGTTTTTACCTCATCTCTACCAGCATCTAACCTGTGCGACTAGAGGGGGGAAAAAACTCTAGATCACCTTAAGTCCACACACAAAGACGGTATACAAAGCTCTCCCCCAACTTCCATTTGGCAAATCAGACCATAACTCTATCGTCCTGATTCCTGCTTACAAGCAAACACACAATATGGAAGTGGTCCGATGAAGTGGATGCTAAACTACTGTTATGCTAGCACAGACTGGAATACGTTCCGGGATTCATCCCATGGCATTGAGGAGTTTTGAGAACTTCAAGTTCCTCTGTGACCACATCACTAAGGACCTTTCATGGTCCAAACACACCAACATAGTTGTGAAGAGGGTACGACAATGCCTGCTTGCCCTCAGGAGGCTGAAAATATTTGTCATTGGTCCTCAGATCCTCAAAAGGTTTTACAGCATCATTGCTTGGTATGGCAGCTGCTCTGCATCCGACTGCAAGGCGCTACAGAGGGTAGTGCGAGCTTCCTGCAATCCAGGACCTCTATTCCCAGGCGGTGTCACAGGAAGACCCTAAAATTTGTCAAGGACTCCAGACACCCAAGTCATAAACTGTTCTCTCTGCTATCACATGGCAAGTGGTACAAGAGTGCAAAGTCTGGAACCAAAAGGCACCTCAACAGTTTTTACCCCCAAGTCATAAGAATGCTCAACAGTTAATCAAATGGCTACCTGGACTGTTTACATTGACCCCCATAATGATTTATTTATCGTAATTGTCCCTTGCACTGGGTCATTGCAAACTTCTAGACACACACTCACACATACTACACTGACACTCCAACACACACACACACACACAGTCTTGTCTAACTAACCTTGTGGGGACGCACAATTCAGTCCCATTCAAAATCCTATTTTCCCTAACCCATAACACTAAACCTAACCCTTACCCATAACCCGAAAGCCTAAACTTAATCCTAAACCTAACCCTAGTTCCTAATCCTAAAACGAACTCTCGCTCCTAACCCTAAACCTAATTCTAACCTTAACCCTAGACCCCCTAGAAATATCATTTGACCTTGTGAGGACTAACAAAATGTCCCCAATTGGTCCCCACAAGTATAGTTAAACACATCCACATATGCTCACACACACAAAATACACACAGACATGCATATTGACGCCACATACACACACATACACATACACTGCTGCTACTCTGTGCATGATATATGCTGACTGCCTAGTCACTTTTACCCCTCCTCACATGTACAGTACATACTGTATTACCTGAACTACCTCGTACCTCTGCGTATTGACTTGGTACTGGCACTACTTGTACATAGCCTTTTTGTTGTGTTACTATTTCCTTTTATTTAGAAAATATTTGTCTTACTTTTTAACTATTTTTAAAATGTATTTTTTTATTTTATTTAACTAGGCAAGTCTTAAGAACAAATAGTTATTTACAACGATGGCCTACAAAAAGGCAAAATACCTCCTGTGGGGATGGGGGCTGGGATTTAAAATAATTTAAATAAAAAATATGACAAAACACACATCACGACAATAGAGACAAAACAACACTACAAGAGTGTTAAGAGATACCTAAGACGACAACACAGCATGGCAGTAACACATCATAACACAGCATGGTAGAAACACAACATAACACAGCATGGCAATAACACATCATAACACAGCATGGTAGAAACACAACATAACACAGCATGGCAGTAACACATCATAACACAGCATGGCAGTAACACATCATAACACAGCATGGCAGTAACACATCATAACACAGCATGGCAATAACATGGCAGTAACACATCATAACACAACATGGTAGCAACACATCATAACACAACATGGTAGCAACACATCATAACACAGCATGGCAACAACATGGCAGTAACACATCATAACACAACATGGTAGCAACACATCATAACACAGCATGGCAACAACATGGCAGTAACACATCATAACACAACATGGTAGCAACACATCATAACACAACATGGCAACAACATGGCAGTAACACATCATAACACAACATGGTAGCAACACATCATAACACAACATTGTAGCAACACATCATAACACAACATGGTAGCAACACATCATAACACAGCATGGCAACAACATGGCAGTAACACATCATAACACAACATGGTAGCAACACAACACAACATGGCAACAACATGGCAGTAACACATCATCACACAACATGGTAGCAACACATCATAACACAACATGGCAGTAACACATCATAACACAACATGGCAACAACATGGTAGCAACACATCATAACACAACATGGCAACAACATGGCAGTAACACATCATAACACAACATGGTAGCAACACATCATAACACAGCATGGCAACAACATGGCAGTAACACAACATGGTAGCAACACATCATAACACAGCATGGCAACAACATGGCAGTAACACATCATAACACAACATGGTAGCAACACATCATAACACAACATGGTAGCAACACATCATAACACAGCATGGCAACAACATGGCAGTAACACATCATAACACAACATGGTAGCAACACATCATAACACAACATGGTAGCAACACATCATAACACAACATGGCAACAACATGGCAGTAACACATCATAACACAACATGGTAGCAACACATCATAACACAACATGGTAGCAACACATCATAACACAACATGGCAACAACATGGCAGTAACACATCATAACACAACATGTTAGCAACACATCATAACACAACATGGCAACAACATGGCAGTAACACATCATAACACAACATGGTAGCAACACATCATAACACAACATGGTAGCAACACATCATAACACAGCATGGCAACAACATGGCAGTAACACATCATAACACAACATGGTAGCAACACATCATAACACAACATGGCAACAACATGGCAGTAACACATCATCACACAACATGGTAGCAACACATCATAACACAACATGGCAGTATCACATCATAACACAACATGGCAACAACATGGTAGCAACACATCATAACACAACATGGCAACAACATGGCAGTAACACATCATAACACAACATGGTAGCAACACATCATAACACAACATGGTAGCAACACATCATAACACAACATGGTAGCAACACATCATAACACAGCATGGCAACAACATGGCAGTAACACATCATAACACAACATGGTAGCAACACATCATAACACAACATGGCAACAACATGGCAGTAACACATCATCACACAGCATGGTAGCAACACATCATAACATAGCATGGCAACAACATGGCAGTAACACATCATAACACAACATGGTAGCAACACATCATAACACAACATGGCAACAACAAGGCAGTAACACATCATCACACAGCATGGTAGCAACACACCATAACACAACATGGCAACAACATGGTAGTAACACATCATCACACAGCATGGTAGCAACACATCATAACACAACATGGCAGTAACACATCATAACACAGCATGGCAGTAACACATAACACAACATGGTAGCAACACATCATAACACAACATGGTAGCAACACATCATAACACAGCATGGCAACAACATGGCAGTAACACATCATAACACAACATGGTAGCAACACATCATAACACAACATGGCAACAACATGGCAGTAACACATCATCACACAGCATGGCAGTAACACATCATAACACAGCATGGCAGTAACACATCATCACACAGCATGGTAGCAAACCATCATAATACAGCATGGCAGTAACACATCATAACACAGCATGGTAGCAAACCATCATAACACAGCATGGTAGCAAACCATCATAACACAGCATGGCAGTAACACATCATAACACAGCATGGTAGCAAACCATCATAACACAGCATGGCAGTAACACATCACACAGCATGGCAGTAACACAACATGACAACAACATGGTAGCAACACAACATGACAACAACATGGTAGCATACACAAAACAGGCGAACAACATGGTAGCAACACAACATGACAACAACGCATGGCAGTAACACATCATAACACAGCATGGTAGAAACACATCATGAAAACACAGCATGGCAGTAACACAGCATGGCAGTAACACAACATGACAACAACATGGTAGCAACACAACATGACAACAACATGGTAGCAACACAACATGACAACACTGCATGGCAGTAACACATAACACAGCATGGTAGAAACACATGAAAACACAGCATGGCAGCAACACATCATAACACAGCATGGCAATAACACATCATAACACAGCATGGCAGTTACAAATCAATAACACATCATAGCACAGCATGGCAGTTACAAATCATAACACAACATGGCAGTAACACATCATAACACAGCATGGTAGAAACACATCATAACACAGCATGGCAGTTACACATCATAACACAGCATGGCAGTTACACATCATAACACAGCATGGCAGTAACACATCATAACACAGCATGGTAGAAACACATCATAACACAGCATGGCAGTAACACATCATAACACAGCATGGCAATAACACATCATAACACAGCATGGTAGAAACACATCATAACACAGCATGGCAGTAACACATCATAACACAGCATGGCAATAACACATCATAACACAGCATGGTAGAAACACATCATAACACAGCATGGCAGTTACAAATCATAACACAACATGGCAGTAACACATCATAACACAGCATGGCAGTAACACATCATAACACAGCATGGCAATAACACATCATAACACAGCATGGTAGAAACACATGAAAACACAGCATGGCAGTAACACATAACACTGCATGGTAGAAACACATGAAAACACAGCATGGTAGTAACACATCATAACACAGCATGGCAGAAACACATCATAACACAGCATGGCAGTTACACATCATAACACAGCATGGCAGTAACACATCATAACACAGCATGGCAGTTACAAATCATAACACAGCATGGTAGCAACACAACATGGCAACAACATGGTAGCAACACAACATGACAACAACATGGTAGCAACACAACATGACAACAACATGGTAGCAACACAACATGACAACACAGCATGGCAGTAACACATCATGAAAACACAGCATGGCAGTAACACATCATAACACAGCATGGCAGTTACAAATCATAACACAACATGGCAGTAACACAACATAACACAGCATGGCAATAACACATCATAACACAGCATGGCAGTAACACAACATAACACAGCATGGCAGAAACACATGAAAACACAGCATGGCAGCAACACATCATAACACAGCATGGCAATAACACATCATAACACAGCATGGCTGTTACAAATCATAACACAGCATGGCAATAACACATCATAACACAGCATGGTAGAAACACATCATAACACAGCATGGCAGTAACACATCATAACACAGCATGGCAATAACACATCATAGCACAGCATGGTAGAAACACATCATAACACAGCATGGCAGTTACAAATCATAACACAACATGGCAGTAACACATCATAACACAGCATGGTAGAAACACATCATAACACAGCATGGCAGTAACATATCATAACACAGCATGGCAATAAGATATCATAATACAGCATGGTAGAAACACATCATAACACAGCATGGCAGTTACAAATCATAAACACAACATGGCAGTAACAAATCATCATAACACAGCATGGTAGAAACACATCATAACACAGCATGGCAGTAACACATCATAACACAGCATGGCAATAAACACATCATAACACAGCATGGCTGTTAACAAATCATAACACAGCATGGCAATAAACACATCATAACACAGCATGGTAGAAACACATCATAACACAGCATGGCAGTAACACATCATAACACAGCATGGCAATAACACATCATAGCACAGCATGGTAGAAACACATCATAACACAGCATGGCAGTTACAAATCATAACACAACATGGCAGTAACACATCATAACACAGCATGGTAGAAACACATCATAACACAGCATGGCAGTAACATATCATAACACAGCATGGCAATAAGATATCATAATACAGCATGGTAGAAACACATCATAACACAGCATGGCAGTTACAAATCATAACACAACATGGCAGTAACACATCATAACACAGCATGGTAGAAACACATCATAACACAGCATGGCAGTAACACATCATAACACAGCATGGCAATAACACATCATAACACAGCATGGTAGAAACACATGAAAACACAGCATGGCAGTAACACATAACAAAGCATGGTAGAAACACATGAAAACACAGCATGGTAGAAACACATGAAAACACAGCATGGTAGAAACACATCATAACACAGCATGGTAGAAACACATGAAAACACAGCATGGCAGTAACACATCATAACACAGCATGGCAGAAACACATCATAACACATCATGGCAGTTACACATCATAACACAGCATGGCAGTAACACATCATAACACAGCATGGCAGTTACAAATCATAACACAGCATGGTAGCAACACAACATGGTAGCAACACAACATGACAACAACATGGTAGCAACACAACATGACAACAACATGGTAGCAACACAACATGACAACACAGCATGGCAGTAACACATCATGAAAACACAGCATGGCAGTTACAAATCATAACACAACATGGCAGTAACACAACATAACACAGCATGGCAATAACACATCATAACACAGCATGGCAGTAACACAACATATCACAGCATGGTAGAAACACATGAAAACACAGCATGGCAGTAACACATCATAACACAGCATGGCAGTTACAAATCATAACACAACATGGCAGTAACACAACATAACACAGCATGGCAATAACACATCATAACACAGCATGGCAGTAACACAACATATCACAGCATGGTAGAAACACATGAAAACACAGCATGGCAGTAACACATCATAACACAGCATGCAGTTACAAATCATAACACAACATGGCAGTAACACAACATAACACAGCATGGTAGAAACACATGAAAACACAGCATGGCAGTAACACATAACACAGCATGGTAGAAACACATGAAAACACAGCATGGCAGTAACACATAACACAGCATGGTAGAAACACATCATGAAAACACAGCATGGCAGTAACACATCATAACACAGCATGGCAGTAACACATCATAACACAGCATGGCAGTAACACAACATGACAACAACATGGTAGCAACACAACATGACAACAACATGGTAGCAACACAACATGACAACAACATGGTAGCAACACAACATGACAACAACATGGTAGCAACACAACATGACAACACAGCATGGCAGTAACACATCATAACACAGCATGGCAGTAACACATCATAACACAGCATGGCAGCAACACAACATGACAACAACATGATAGTAACACAACATGGCAGCATCACAACATGGTAGCAGAAGAAGACAGGGTACCAACATTGTTGGGCACATACAACAGCACAAAGGGCAAGAAGGAAGAGACAACAATACATCACGCAAAGCAGCCACAACTGTCAGTAAGAGTGTCCATGATTGAGTCTTTGAATGAAGAGATTGAGATAAACTGTCCAGTTTGAGTGTTTGTTGCAGCTCATTGCAGTCGCTAGCTGCAGCGAACTGAAAAGACAAGCGACCCAGGGATGTGTTTCTTTGGGTACCTTCAAAGGTACCCTACCTTCGTTGTATGTGGAGGATGAGAGCTGCATTAGATATCTGAGATAGGGGGGAGTGAGGCCTAAGAGGCTTTTATAAATAAGCCTCAACCAGTGGGTCTTGCGCTGGGTATACAGAGATGACCAGTTTACAGAGAAGTATAGAGTGCAGTGATGTGTCCTATAGGAACATTGGTGTCAAATCTGATGGCCGAATGGTAAAGAACATCTAGCCGATCGAGAGCACCCTCGCCTGCCGATCTATAAACTACGTCTCCAATTCTGCATTGTTGGGAAAAGGCTCTTAGGGAAGCATTTCACTGTATAGTCCACAGCTGTTGTATTTGGCACATGTGACCAATAACATTTAATTTAATTGAATTTCTGTAAGTGCCAAAATTATTTTATTCAAGTATTGAGGTGTTTAATTGATGACTTTTAAGGAGGAGTAGCATTCTGAGATGGTATAGGCATCCTACGCTACACTTGCCCTTTTCTTAGCCTTCCAATCACTGGCAGGCTTGTATGTTATTATTTCACTGAATAGGGAGAGACAATTCCCTTTGTTGCACAAATGGAAAGACAACATAATAATCCTCCATATTGCTGAGTTGACATTTTGTTGGAAATAATTGCATACTGTTGAAAGTCATAAGATTCCGCTTTTGCAAGCTCTGCTACTGTTCCAACCTCAATGATAGACTTGCATACATTTACCAGAAGGAGATGGTGTCTCGAAGCTTGTCAACTGATTTAGCTAGTTCCTCTCTCTCTCTTTTGCTCATTTTCGTTGTCTCGCTGTCGCTCTTTCTGTCACCCTCTCCCTCTCACCACTCGTCTCTTCTCTCTCTCCCGCTCCTCCTCTCCCTCTCACCACTCTTCTCTTCTCTCTCTCCCGCTCCTCCTCTCCCTCTCACCACTCTTCTCTTCTCTCTCTCCCGCTCCTCCTCTCCCTCTCACCACTCTTCTCTCCTCTCTCTCCCGCTCCTCCACTCCCTCTCACCACTCTTCTCTTCTCTCTCTCCCGCTCCTCCTCTCCCTCTCACCACTCTTCTCTTCTCTCTCTCCCCCCGCTCCTCCTCTCCCTCTCACCACTCTTCTCTTCTCTCTCTCCCGCTCCTCCTCTCCCTCTCACCACTCTTCTCTTCTCTCTCTCCCGCTCCTCCTCTCCCTCTCACCACTCTTCTCTTCTCTCTCCTCCTCTCCCTCTCACCACTCTTCTCTCCTCTCTCTTCCGCTCCTCCACTCCCTCTCACCACTCTTCTCTTCTCTCTCTCCCGCTCCTCCTCTCCCTCTCACCACTCTTCTCTTCTCTCTCTCCCGCTCCTCCTCTCCCTCTCACCACTCTTCTCTTCTCTCTCTCCCGCTCCTCCTCTCCCTCTCACCACTCTTCTCTTCTCTCTCTCCCGCTCCTCCTCTCCCTCTCACCACTCTTCTCTTCTCTCTCCTCCTCTCCCTCTCACCACTCTTCTCTCCTCTCTCTTCCGCTCCTCCTCTCCCTCTCACCACTCTTCTCTTCTCTCTCCTCCTCTCCCTCTCACCACTCTTCTCTTCTCTCTCTCCCCCGCTCCTCCTCTCCCTCTCACCACTCTTCTCTTCTCTCTCTCCCGCTCCTCCTCTCCCTCTCACCACTCTTCTCTTCTCTCTCCTCCTCTCTCTCTCACCACTCTTCTCTCCTCTCTCTCCCGCTCCTCCTCTCCCTCTCACCACTCTTCTCTCTCTCCCGCTTCTCCTCTCCCTCTCACCACTCTTCTCTTCTCTCTCTCCCGCTCCTCCTCTCCCTCTCACCACTCTTCTCTCTCTCCCGCTCCTCCTCTCCCTCTCACCACTCTTCTCTCTCTCCCGCTCCTCCTCTCCCTCTCACCACTCTTCTCTCTCTCCCGCTCCTCCTCTCCCTCTCACCACTCTTCTCTCTCTCCCGCTCCTCCTCTCCCTCTCACCACTCTTCTCTCTCTCCCGCTCCTCCTCTCCCTCTCACCACTCTTCTCTCTCTCTCTCCCGCTCCTCTCCCTCTCACCACTCTTCTCTTCTCTCTCTCCCGCTTCTCCTCTCCCTCTCACCACTCTTCTCTTCTCTCTCTCCCGCTCCTCCTCTCCCTCTCACCACTCTTCTCTCTCTCCCGCTCCTCCTCTCCCTCTCACCACTCTTCTCTCTCTCCCGCTTCTCCTCTCCCTCTCACCACTCTTCTCTTCTCTCTCTCCCGCTCCTCCTCTCCCTCTCACCACCCCATCTTCTCTCTCTCCCGCTCCTCCTCTCCCTCTCACCACTCTTCTCTCTCTCCCGCTCCTCCTCTCCCTCTCACCACTCTTCTCTCTCTCCCGCTCCTCCTCTCCCTCTCACCACTCTTCTCTTCTCTCTCTCCCGCTCCTCCTCTCCCTCTCACCACTCTTCTCTTCTCTCTCTCCCGCTCGTCCTCACTCTCTCACCACTCTTCTCTTCTCTCTCTCCCGCTCCTCCTCTCCCTCTCACCACTCTTCTCTTCTCTCTCTCCCGCTCCTCCTCTCCCTCTCACCACTCTTCTCTTCTCTCTCTCCCCGCTCCTCCTCTCCCTCTCACCACTCTTCTCTTCTCTCTCTCCCCGCTCCTCCTCTCCCTCTCACCACTCTTCTCTTCTCTCTCTCCCGCTCCTCCTCTCCCTCTCACCACTCTTCTCTTCTCTCTCTCCTGCTCCTCCTCTCCCTCTCACCACTCTTCTCTTCTCTCTCTCCTGCTCCTCCTCCTCATTTTCTCACATCTTGAAGAGGGAAGCAGAAAACATGATTTTACCAGATGCAGCTTCATCTGAGGTGTCTGTCAGTGCGAGGCATGTTGCAGTACATTAACCTTTTCTCCATCTGTTCCGAGCCAAATACAGGCAGACAGGCAGACAGGCAAGAAAATGACTAATTGGGTTTGATTACCTGCGATGGATTATTTACAATATGTTTATAACGCGCTGCTCGGTGTTGCAGAAAGCCTAGCACCGTGTCATGGGTTATATGAGAGTATTATAAAGGCCATGTTGTCTGTAAATAATTAAGTGTGTAATTTGAAGATCATAAAATGCCGGGGTGCAGACTGCAGTTTTATGTAAAATAGTCTCTCTTGGAGACTAACTCAAGTAGTTGTTTTCCACAGAGAAGTGAACTAATATAATACTATGCACAGCTGGGGAATGCAAACCTCAGCCATTTCCCTTTCTTCTGAGGATTTGGGCCTTTCTTGTGTTAGGTCCTTTTTCCAAAGTGTAGTCAAGCCTTCACAAAGTTGTGTCCTATAAAGAAAGGTCGCCTTGCTTGAGATCCTGTCTGAGTCTTGGCCAAGTACATTTACATGATTAGATGAACATTCTTCCTCACTGTGGGTCACAGTATTATAGCTGAATTCTTTAAAGCCGGCAGTTTTCCCCCCTCATATCAAGTGCAGTAAGTGAAGGAAAGGGGACAAAGAGTTGGTGAGAAAGAGAGGCATAGAGGGGAAGGATGAAGAGGGAGAGAGAGTGTGTAAATGTTGCCCTCCCCTCTTTTAGGGAAGCTTCAATTCAAAGAGCTTTTTATTGATATGGGAAATATGTTTACATTGCCAAAGCAAGTGAAATAAACTATCAGAAATAAACAGTAAACATTACACTTCAAATGTTATATTATGGCTATGTACAGTGTTTCAATGTGCAAAAGGGAAATGAAATCAACATAAATATGGGATGTATTTATAATGGTGTTTATGCTTCATTGGTTGCCCTTTTCTTGTGGCAACGGGTCACAAATCGTGTTGCTGTGATGGCACACTGTGGTATTTCACCTAATCGATATGGGAGTTTGTCAAAATTGGGTTTGTTTTCTAATTCTTTGTAGGTCTATGTAATCTGAGGGAAATATGTGTCTCCAATATGGTCATACATTTGGCAGGAGGTTAGGAAGTGCAGCTCAGTTTCCACCTCATTTTGTGGGCAGTGTGCACATAGCCTGTCTTCTCTTGAGAGCCAGGTCTGCCTACGGCAGTGGCAGTCGGTGTCTTTTAAGATGAGGGAGGATTTTACTTTTTTTATGAGCATTGCCTTATTTCTATTACAGCATATTGGATGACTGTCATTCATATTTCATTCACCCAGTTCAATGTAACATCGATATGTTTAGGCTACTACATGATACTACAATTAAGGAATAAGACTCCTCGGGGGTTTGTGATATATGGCCAATATACCACGGCTAAGGGCTGTGTCCTAGCACTCCGCGTTGTGTCGTGCCTAAGAACAGCCCTTAGCTGTGATATATTGGCCATATATCACAAACTCCCGAGGAGCTTTATTGCTATTATAAACTGGTTACCAACGTATTTAGAGCAGTAAAGATAAATATTTTGTCATACCCATGGTATACAGTCTGATATAACACAGCTTTCATCCAATCAGCATCCAGTTTATAATTTCCCCTATACCCATCATGAAGTTGCTACAACCTAGCCTACGAATGAAAGTTTGCAACGTATATGCACAGGTTGAGAGAAAAATGTGAGTAATCAAGGTGACATACGGTTACACATTCAATACTGCCTTGCACACTCTTGCCTGCTTCTAGCTGATCTAGGGTGTAATCATTAGTCCAAATAGTTTTTTTCCCGTTTGCTTCCGTTTAAAAAATGCTCTTCAACAGAATTTGTGGAATGAATACGCCCATGATCACCCGCAAACACAGTTCACTTTCGTAGCAACCGCATACTGTACGAACAGCATGATGACTTTACTTGTTGTATAATTCCTTCTCGCATCTACGCACTCTTCTCCTCTCACCTCTTCGCTTGTGGACTTCAGTGCACAACACAACAGATGTCTGTGACCAGGCGAAAAAACCTTTCCAAGCCAAACCTCCATAATAGCCGCTAACCGCTACACACAGCCTACATCGTTGTTACGATATTAGCTAACGTTATCGTCAACATAGCTACTAGAGCTAATGTTACAATTATGCAGTACAGTGTACAGCAACCAGTTTAGCAGTTACACCGGTGGGCCCCGATGGCAATAAATAAGTAAAAACCAAAAGCTTACCCTGACTTGGAAGAGTTACACGGTTGGATAGCCATAGCCAGCTGGGTAACATTAGCATCCCTCTTTGTTTGATCTGGGTGTTGAAGTAGGCTAAACTAGCGAGCTGCATTCGTTAGCAAAGTAAGTGAAAGTGAAAACAAAAAATACAATGAAATATAGCTCTCTCTCTCGCTCTCTTGCTTCTTCATTTTCTGAAGAAATTAATTTGTTCAAAACTGTTCAACTGTTGTCGTTCTCTCTCTTTATGTCATCTACTCACTGCGTTTTATGCAGTGCCAGCTAGCTGTAGCTTATGCTTTCAGTACTATATTAATTCTCTGATCCTTTGATGGACAACATATCCTCTGGAAGTTGTCATAATTACTGTGTAAGTCTGTGGACGGGGGTGAGAACCATGAGCCTCCAAGGTCTTTTATTTAAGTCAAGTGTACCAAGAGGAGTACGGAAGCTAGCTGTCCTCCGGCTACACCATGGTGCTAACCCAGAGAGTGCTGTTGAGGCTACTGTAGACCTTCATTGTGAAATAGTGTGTTTTAATCAATTATTTGGTGAAGTGAATATATTTAGTATAGTTTTATCTGAAAAGTTTAGTATAGTTTTTATCTATTCACTGAGGAGTGTGGTCCTCCCCTTCTTCCTCTGAGGAGCATCCACTGGCCTATGGCAGCCTTTCTCAATAGCAAGGCTATGCTCACTGAGTCTGTACATAGTCAAAGCGTTCCTTAATTTTGGGTCAGTCATAGTGGTCAGGTATTCTGCCACTACGTACTCTCTGTTTAGGGCCAAATAGCATTCTAGTTTGAGTTTTTTTGTTAGTATATTCCAAGTTGTCAAGTAATTATCTTTTTGTTTTCTCACAATTTTGTTGGGTCTAATTGTGTTGCTCTCTTTGGGCTCTGTGGGGTCTGTTTGTGAACAGAGCCCCTGGACCAGCTTGCTGAGAGGACTCTTCTCGAGCTTCATCTCCCTGTAGATGATGTCTTTGTTATGGAAGGTTTGGGAATCGCTTCCTTTTAGGTGGTTGTAGAATTGAATGGGTCTTTTCTGGATTTTGATCATTAGCGGTATCGTTCTAATTCTGCTCTGCCTGCATTATTTAGTGTTTTACATTGTACACAGAGGATGTTTTTGCAAAATTCTGCATGCAGAGGCTCAATTTGGTGTTCTATTTTGTGAATTTGTGGTTGGTAAGAGGACCCCAGACCTCACAACCATAAAGGGCACTGGGTTCTATAACTGATTCAAGTATTTTTTTGCCAGATCCTAGTTAGGATGTCGAATTTTATGTTCCTTTTGGTGGCGTAGAAGGCTCTCAGATTGTTCACAGCTTTGTGGAAGTTACCTGTGGTGGTGATGTTCAGGCCGAGTTAGGTACATTTTTTGTGCTCTAGGGCAACGGTGTCTAGATGAACTTTTTATTTGTGGACCTGGCAACTGGACATTTTTTGGAACTCTCTCTCTCCCCCTTCCTTTGGTATGTTGGTGGGATGGGGTGGGGCCAGAGCTGGGCTCCCTGTATGTGTATGCTTCAGCTGCATCTGTCTGTCAGCCCCCCCCCCCCTGTTAGGGACTTCCTTTGCATAGATGCTGCATGAGGAGGAGAGTAGGGAGGGAGAGGGTTGAAACTGCTATACACTCACAACACAGGGCAACTGCTGCCTGTCTGGGAACTATTCACACACACACCCCTCCTCCTTCCCTCTTTTCTCTTAAATCCAGGGTTTTGTTCCCCTCTCCGGGTAACTTTTGTTGAGAGAGAGAGTGTTTGTGCGTGCTGTTTTGTTTTGCTCCCCTCCTTCACTGGATTCGTACTACCGTCTTTGGTTTGTCCACACGGCTGTAGTCTACTGTCCTGAACATTTCAGTATCTCCACTGAGCAGAGGAGAGAGCAGGCATTTTTGCTCCCTCTCTGAGAGGACTTAAAGTGTGTGAGAGAGCGAGAGAGGGAGAGCGCAAGCGACAGTGTGGGGAAAGGATGGCTGCCTGCCTCTGAGCTGCCTCTGCGCTTACGGAAATAAGAAACTAGAGACAAAAGAGGGAAAAATTTACTTTTCAGAAAGAAGGAAATTGTTTTCCTTTTTTGGAGGAGGTTAAAACAAAGGGATTTGAACAATGCCTGCTGAAGTGAAACAGGTTAGTATTGTGATTACCCGATTATCCCGGCTCTTTCCCTCAATCCTCAGTCTCTCTTTTTCCTCCTCCTCCATCTATTTCTCTCTACTTCTCCTGTGTTTTCCTTTTGTATATGCTCATTGTGCTTGATGGTAGAGGGTTAATGATGTTTCATGTTTGCTATGCTTTGCTTGTTGTCCTGGGAGGTCAAATTTTACATCAGTGTTTTTGTCAGTTTCCCGCAAAACATCTTCAGTAACTTGAAAAATATCCTATTTTTTGCATTCTTGTCCTTCAGGAGGAGTGTGGTGTATGCGTGTGTTTACTAGTCTCTAGTGCAGGGGTAGGCAATTACATTCAGCCGCAGGCCGATTTTTGTCGGGGCGAATGGTCAGGGGGCTGGAACATAATTAAAATAATTTGCACACAGCAAACTGACCACAACTAAGCCTAAAAAGAGACTATTGGAAAATAACAATAATTTCATACCTTGATTACATTGAGACACAATCTTTATTCGTGAGAATACTTGGGAAAAGATTTTGTAAAGTGAGAATTTTGGGGGAGGAATTCCTGGTGATTAGTAAAAAAAGTATGGGGTTCTTTACTTGCTAGTCCTATATAATTAACTATTTATTTACATTATTTGTAGCCTGTAGTGTACTCTGATAAGAGCATACAGATATCTATAGATGTAATTACTGTCTTGTAAGCGTTCATGGGTATGATAAATGGGTAGTCTATCCACGTTGCCACAGACTGGAAGTTTTTCAGTAACATTCTGATGTCCAGATAACACACATGTCGAGTTCTGTTGGTGACCCCAACAGTAGCCCTATGGAACATATTAGATCCCATTTAGGGTGACCAGTGGAAGTGATGTGCTGAAAGTTTCTCTGTAACGATTGGTTGTAAGAGTCAGGAAGACCACAAGACTGGATTTATAACCTCCCTGTAAGGGCCAATCGAAGCTGTGGTTGCTAGAGGACAACTATTTCAACCTTTTGTTTTTCTCAGGAGCACAGTTAGTCTATCAGAGGAATGTGCTTTTGTTTGTGTGATTTTTACTGTCTTTGATGTGTGTTTGAAATTGTGTGTGTGTGTGTGTGTGTGTGTGTGTGTGTGTGTGTGTGTGTGTGTGTGTGTGTGTGTGTGTGTGTGTGTGTGTGTGTGTGTGTGTGTGTGTGTGTGTGTGTGTGTGTGTGTGTGTGTGTGTGTGTGTGTGTGTGTGTGTGGTGCTGGAAGTGTCTTTCTGCAAAGCATCCTACACTGTGAGAACGCGCTCTTCCTTGCCCGAACTTGGCACTGCTCGTATATATAAACAAAAAGGTATATATTAGGATTCAGAGACAACAATCTGGCTTTGAATAAAGTAAACTGCTCATTCTCAGCCCTTCCTCCTCCTCCCAGTCCCCTCTGCAGTATATTGGGATGGATGGGGTGGAGGTTGGACTTAGAAAAGTCTGGAGTGTCAACTATTGTTGTTGCTCTGATAATCTGTTTACGGCTGCCCTGAGGATGGATGCTACTTGAAAACTGGCAACAGCTTGGAGCCAAAAGAACATCTTTGTATTTTCACCCTTAACTCTCTCTTACTATACTGTGTGTGTATTTCCAGTAATCTTACGAGGCCTTACTGCTCAGTGATACCTGAGAGTGTCACCAGCATGTGACCTCTCTAGGGTGCGTTCCCAAAATGTAGTGTGGATGTGTGGAATGCTGCCTGTCCCTGACCTCTGTTGCCGTTGGAGATGCCTTTCATGCTTTAGGGTGCGCTGGCATCGAGACCCGCTTCTGCCGACCTTTTCAACTAGGCGGGAAGTTCCTCAGTGAGAGAACACCTGCTGCGGGGGTGGTTGTCCCTGTCACACACACACCTTCCCCAGGCCCTAAATGGATTGCCCAGGGGTCAGTGTTGTTGTTGGAGTCTTTCTGTTGTTTTTGTTGTCTTCTTTGAGCGATGTCTGCCTTTTTAAGGGCAAAGGGTTGAAAGGTTTCTGTAACCCCATCTAACCTCCACACCCATCCCTTGGCTTCAGCTGGGATGTACCGTGTAGGGATCTGATATCTCAGGCTATTTCTATACCTCGAGGACATAAAGCACAGATCTGCGGTGGTCTGGTCAGGCTACATATGCTGCAGATCAGAGGGTAGACACAGAGCAGAGGCCAGGCAGGGGGAGTAGAGAGTAGAGTACTATATTGCACAGATGTTCCTGTGCCCTGAACCCATCTTAAAGCAGCAGCAGTAGGGCAGCTTATGTTCAATGAATCCTAACCCAATGAAGATTACTCCCTCAGCCCTCAATTCTTGCCGACGCCTCGGTCGGTCTGTTAAAGTTAAATTTAAACTTGCCTTATTTTCGATGATCTGCAGACCAACGGGTGGCTCCCTAAACATTTGCTTATTCAGAATAGCCTGACGCTAGTACAGGTAGACCGCTCACCCTCGTGAAAAAGGGATCATGGGAGATTTCACCGTGAAGAAAAAGGGAAAAGGAAAATGTTCCAAAACGCAGATGGTAATCATCTTCCTCTGTGGTCTACAGGTGCAGAATCTGACTGCGTCCCACATTGGGCCCTGGTCAAAAGTAGTGCACTATTGAGGAAATAGGATGCTATTTGGGACACAGTCTCAGACGTTTCCTTTCAACGGCTGAGTAAGGAGAAACCACCTGAATTCAGCCAGGGACTTAGTGTCTGGTGTTAAGTGTGGGCCACTGTCAGTCTGACAGCTTATGGGGGTTTCACATGTATTATTAACTAAGGCTTCCGTGCCTCCTCAGATGCTGTTTGATTCCTGGGTGAAATTAAGTCATCTAACTCCCACACTCTCTTGCAGGGGAAGGCGATGCATACACCAACCAACCATCCCTGTATTTATTTCCATACCTCATCTCTGTCTGTCTGCTTAGGCTGTCTTTGTGCCTCTGTGGTGGAAGGCAGTGCTTTGAAGACATGTAGTGTATGAGAAGCGGCATTGTTTGGGACAATCGTACACAAAAATGTCAGTGACCCGAAAGGACAGACAGTGAGTGGCTGGTGGAGATCGGAGATGGTGCTGAAAGGCCATTGCCTGGGGATGTTGTTTGGTCATGAGTGCTGTTCTAGTGGGCAGGGGGAGGTAGGGAGGGAGGTGAGGAAGGAACAGGGGGAGGTAGGGAGGGAGGTGAGGAAGGAACAGGGGGAGGTAGGGAGGGAGGTGAGGAAGGAACAGGGGAGGTAGGGAGGTTGGGAGGGAGGTGAGGTGAGGAAGGAACAGGGGAGGTAGGGAGGGAGGTGAGGAAGGAACAGGGGGAGGTAGGGAGGGAGGTGAGGAAGGAACAGGGGGAGGTAGGGAGGTTGGGAGGGAGGTGAGGTGAGGAAGGAACAGGGGAGGTGAGGAAGGAACAGGGGGAGTTAGGGAGGTTGGGAGGGAGGTGAGGGAACAGGGGGAGGTAGGGAGGTTGGGAAGGGAGGTGAGGAGAGGAGGGAACAGGGGGAGGTAGGGAAATTGGGAGGGATGTGAGGAGGGAACAGGGAGTGGTAGGGAGGTTTTTAGAGGGAGGTTATGAGGGAACAGGGGGAGGGAGGGAGGTTTTTAGAGGAAGGTGAGGAGGGAACAGGGGAAGGCTTGTGAGGAGGTAACGGGGAGGCTTGTGAGGAGGGAATGGGGAGGAGGGAACGGGGAGGCTTGAAAGTGCTGGTCACTCCAGTCCAGATGGCTTGGCCGAAAATGGATCCAGCGTCCATACTACCCATGTTTCCCATTCCGCTCCCACACGTACTCTTAAAACATGACCCATGTGACATGCCGATGTTTGACATGAAACTTCTCCACATCCTCTCCAACTCACCCAGCTTACTTTCTCTACTGGGGTTGAGTGGGTGCCAGGCCTGGGTAACCGGAGCTGGAGGTATGGGAATACCCTCCCCTCGCTCGGTGGTATAGGCATATAGAATGAACATCCTGCTGGCCTGGCCATCAGGTATCTGGGGTGTCCTGTGATGTTGCAGGGGGGTTCAGGGGGACATGCCGCGCGCTCCTCTCACCATACCCAGGGGACCGCCACAGAGAGGCCACGGCTGCTCATAACCCATTTGGCAGGCTGACAAGGTGACTGATATAGCCTATTCTAGCCAGGCCTGGCCTACTCTCCCTCCCTCCCTCCCTCCCTCCGTCTCACTCACTCACTCACTCTCCCTCAATTCCCCGGCCACATACAAAAACATATCGCCTCTCTTTGGTTGCGTCTCAAATGGTACCTTATTCCCTACATAGTGCACTACTTTAGACCAGAGTCCTATTGGCCCGGGTCAAAAGTAGTGCATTATATAGTGAATAGGGTACCATTTGGATTACAGGCTTTTACTGCCTGCCTCTCCCTTCCTGCATCCTTCTCCCGCGGTGGCTGCCTAGCTATCATCATTGGCTGATGGAATTAGAAAGGTGAGCTAGAACACAGGCCTGGAGATGGATGCTTTCGTATCTGTCTCTGTGTTAGGGGAATAAACAGTGTCGAGGAGAAAGACGTGGCACAATAATGAGATGGTTGCTCTGTGTGTGTGTCTCTGTGTGTGCGCGTGTGCACACATAAATTCATGTAAATCCCTGCTGCAGACATTACAATGTGTTTTGTGGGTTACTGCAACCTCCAATGTCTTGTCAATGGGTGCTGGTGGTGGATAGTATTGTTCCTTTCTCTCTTTGGCTGTGACAGATATCCTCAGAGACTGAGTCAGTTTACACACACACACACACACACACACACACACACACACACACACACACACACACACACACACACACACACACACACACACACACACACACACACACACACACACACACACACACACACACACACACACACACACACACACACACACACACACACACACACACACACACACACACACACACACACACACACCCATACCCATTACTGGAGGCAGGTGACGGAGGAGCAGCCATTGTCCCCTGCAGTGCTTATTTACTTAGTGCGTGCCTGCTCTGGGGATAGGGCTTGCCCCATTTCCGTGGGAATGAGAGTAGTTAGTTCCTCCTCTCCTTGCCTCAACACCATAAACACTTCAGGCAGATAACAGAGTAAACATTCCCAGAGCAGGCAGAGGGAGAGGCCCCATCATAATCTACCTCTGTCCTGGGAGGTTGACCAGAGCAGGCAGAGAGAGAGGCCCCATCATAGTCTACCTCTGTCCTGGGAGGTTGACCAGAGCAGGCAGAGAGAGAGGCCCCATCATAATCTACCTATGTCCTGGGAGGTTGACCAGAGCAGGCAGAGAGAGAGGCCCCATCATAGTCTCCCTCTGTCCTGGGAGGTTGACCAGAGCAGGCAGAGAGAGAGGCCCCATCATAGTCTACCTCTGTCCTGGGAGGTTGACCAGAGCAGGCAGAGGGAGAGGCCCCATCATAATCTACCTATGTCCTGGGAGGTTGACCAGAGCAGGCAGAGAGAGAGGCCCCATCATAATCTACCTATGTCCTGGGAGGTTGACCAGAGCAGGCAGAGAGAGAGGCCCCATCATAGTCTACCTCTGTCCTGGGAGGTTGACCAGAGCAGGCAGAGGGAGAGGCCCCATCATAATCTACCTATGTCCTGGGAGGTTGACCAGAGCAGGCAGAGGGAGAGGCCCCATCATAGTCTACCTATGTCCTGGGAGGTTGACCAGAGCAGGCAGAGAGAGAGGCCCCATCATAGTCTACCTATGTCCTGGGAGGTTGACCAGAGCAGGCAGAGAGAGAGGCCCCATCATAATCTACCTATGTCCTGGGAGGTTGACCAGAGCAGGCAGAGAGAGAGGCCCCATCATAGTCTACCTATGTCCTGGGAGGTTGACCAGAGCCCCATCATAATCTACCTATGTCCTGGGAGGTTGGAGAGGTCATAGACCTATGTCCTGGGAGGTTGACCAGAGCAGGCAGAGGGAGAGGCCCCATCATAGTCTACCTCTGTCCTGGGAGGTTGACCAGAGCAGGCAGAGAGAGAGGCCCCATCATAGTCTACCTCTGTCCTGGGAGGTTGACCAGAGTAGGCAGAGGGAGAGGCCCCATCATAGTCTCCCTCTGTCCTGGGAGGTTGACCAGAGTAGGAAGAGAGGAGTATAGAGGAGTATAGCTTACCTAACTGGCATGAAAATGAACCACGGGAAAAGCTACAGGTGTATGTTAATGGCCCATTCTAAGTCAAAGTTAGTATTAAGTAAAGACAAGATTCAATTGAGAATAGCCTGATGAGTAAGAATAGTATCACTTGTGAATGAGGCCCAGTGTGTGCAGTCTAAGCAAGAAACATTACTTTTTTTGCGACTTTTTCCTTTTCCTAATCATGGTTGCATGTATCATGTAGCCTAGCCCATAGGCCTAGATATTTTGATGAGGTTTGTATCAAAACTAAAGTGACCAATAACTCCGAACGTAACCTATAGGTCTAGGACCCCTGGAACACGGTTAGAGAGCACAGAGCCTATAGGTCTAGGACCCCTGGAACACGGTTAGAGAGCACATAGCCTGCAGAGCCTAATGAAACATGTGTTTCATAATGAAACACGTGCTTCTACACCTGCATTGCTTGCTGTTTGGGGTTTATGCTGGGTTTCTGTACAGCAATTTGAGATATCAGCTGATGTAAGCTATATAAATAAATGAGATATCAGCTGATGTAAGCTATATAAGCTATAAGCTATATAAATAAATGTGATTTTATTCTTATAAGCTCAGTCATTGCACAATCGTGTGTGAAAACCGAGCTTTGACTGGACACTTTTCAAAAGAGAATCCCAGCTGTCTCGGGCTGCTATATTTATTGTTAAAATTAAGCAAATGAATCTGCTTTACTGGCATATTACAATGTTACTGTGGAAAGCGTTTCCTCCATTCGCTATTCGAGTGCAGGGTATGGATGACATTAGCTATTCGAGTGCAGGGTATGGATGACATTCGCTATTCGAGTGCAGGGTATGGATGACATTCGCTATTCGAGTGCAGGGTATGGATGACATTCGCTATTCGAGTGCAGGGTATGGATGACATTCGCTATTCGAGTGCAGTGTATGGATGACATTCGCTATTCGAGTGCAGGGTATGGATGACATTCGCTATTCGAGTGCAGGGTATGGATGACATTCACTATTCGAGTGCAGGTTATGGATGACATTCGCTATTCGAGTGCAGGGTATGGATGACATTCGCTATTCGAGTGTAGGGTATGGATGACCTTCTTTGTGGGCGATTCTAAATGAATTCCACTCATATATTAGTAGGCTAAATCCAAAGACCAGATTCAATTGTGAATAGTCTGATGGGTGAGAATATTATCAAGTGCTTGTCAAATTGTGAATGAGAGACTGATGAAGTGTGAGCAGCCTGCCCAAGAAACAGAACAGAGCTCATGCCTTTCATGCTACTTTTTTCCAAATCATCATTAGAGTCGCATCACGCAGCCTTGGAATGTACTAAACATCAAAAAATTTTGCCTAACGTTTTTATCGCAACAAAAGTTGCATAAGTAACTCTAAATTGATCCTATACAAGGACCAGTTTCAAATGATTACTTTGTTAGCTCAACAAAGAATATTCCCTTAGAAATCGTTTGGGAGAAATATATTTTCTATTTTATTCAGCTATGTTCAATTGTATTCTTCTTACTATAAAATAATTCCACAGAAATTATAAGCAAATTTTGTCTGCAAAATGAACTAGTGTAGACCACAGCTATATGGCATAGCCAGATCAAGGCCTAACAGGATGACTCAGAATATGCTATTCTGTTCTTCTGAAATACATTTTTTCATGTCATAATGTTTCTGTAGGCCTGCCTACAATAAGTAATGGCTGTATTGTGATGGTGTAGGCTATATTAAATTGATTTATCAGACATTTTAAAATGTAGCTGCTCCAAAGGTCTGCATCAGTGGCTTGTAGGCTCTGCGTGGAAGGCTGAAGATACTAAATGTGTTTTGTTAATTAATGGTCAATTACTGTGAGACCAGCAGTTATTTCCATGACAGTTACCAGCTGACAACATGTCATGACCACCACAGCTCTATGCAGAGGCAGCCTATTATAGGATTAGCAAGGCATTGAAAGATTGACTTGATGTGTGTTATTTGTCCTAAGGAGCACATTAGCGTTGCCATTGGCCACAGCGATCGATTCAGAGCTTAAGTAGAAGTTAATTTCACCCCTGTTCTGTTCTTCCCTCTGGATGCACTCTGCATGACTAGCCTACTACTTCGTCTGACACCGGATCTGTTAACTGTATGGCCCTTTCAACAGAACTGGAGTTTTTGTGACAGTTATGTATCAGTTCTATAGAACCCCCCTTACCTCTTTACCCCCCCCCCTCCCTCCTGCAGCTGGGGACCTTTGAGAAGGGCCCTGAGGGGGAGGTCAAAGTCCTCATATGGCTCCCTTCAACCAGAAACATGAGGACAAATGCTTAACCTTCTCCCCTCCGGCACCAACAACCACATAGTACTGGTCAAAACATACAGCATGGTCGGGTTTAGACCAGATCAGAAGTACAGAATTTTGGATCATCTATACCATGCACTTGTTGCCTCTATCTGTGATGATGGCTCCCGAAGGAAGACAGTGAGTAGTGGGGCGAGGACGGACCATCCATCCATCCTCCATCATCAGGCCATCTGTCTCCTGGCAAGCTGTCTTCTGGGATGAACACTTTCCTCTGACAGCTCTTTAGCAGGGCTCTATGAACCTGGCCTGGCACTCCAGATTAGCACAGATCCATGTAGGTGAGTACAGCATCACATAAGAGAGGGGGCTCTCTTCTCATTTCTCTCACTGTATAAGTAAGTAGCGTTTGGAATGAGAACAATAACATAATATAATCTATACCATTTAGCAGATGCTTTTATCCAAAGCGACTTAGTCATGCGTGCACATATTTTATGTATGGTTGGTCCCAGGAATCTAACCCACTATCCTGGAGTTCAAGCACCATGCTCTACCAACTGAGCTACAAAGCACCACAATAACAACATTCCTAGCTTGGGCTATTACTCAGTCCCAGTCACTGGCCTGAAAGGGTTTTGTAACGTCCGTCTCTGGCTTCAACAGTCAAAGTGTCTTGACTGACTCAGTTAATCCTATAGCCTGTTGGTTTGGTAACGTTGGTCTTTGGCCTCCCGTTATGTTGGAAACTGGTTGTTTTTTTGTCATTGCAGATGGAACAGAGAGACAGTTGAGACGTGCTGATTGGGTCCAGTGGTTAATTAGAATGCTGTTGGAAACCTCCCTCCCCTTCAGGGCCAGACAATGAAGCCTGTTACTGGTGGCAGAGGTCAAGAGAGAAAGAGGTTTGGGGAGAAAGAAGAGGAGAGAAAGAAGAGGAGAGAAAGAAGAGGAGAGAAAGAGGAGGGAGGGAGAGGGAGAGGGAGAGGGAGAGGGAGGGAGGGAGGGAGAGGAGGGAGAGAGGAGAGAGAGGGAGAGAGAGAGAGAGAGAGAGAGAGAGAGAGAGAGAGAGAGAGAGAGAGAGAGAGAGAGAGAGAGAGAGAGAGAGAGAGAGAGAGAGAGAGAGAGAGAGAGAGAGAGAGAGAGAGAGAGAGAGAGAGAAGAGTAACCTGATGGGTCAGTGTGTCCCCAGGCCCCCTCTACAAACATATGCTAATTATTGGCAAGAGTTCAGCTTCAGTCAGCCAGTAAAAACTACCTCAGGGCAATAAACATACGGATCCCCTGCATAGACGATGGTTCCTATAGTTCTAACAATAGAGGCATCCAGATTCAGGGCCAGCTGTCATATGTCATTAAGTGAGATGGCACAGCATCGTTATTCATCTGCCCATCTTCTCTTGATATTAGTACGGTCCGTTCCCAGATGACCCCGATGGAACAATGGAGCGATGCGCCAGTCGCACATTCCTCATGGGCTCTATTGAGTTGCCTAATGAAGCCAAACTTGCATGCTTTGCTCCATAATGGCTGCCGTGGATGGTTCATGGTTCAGCTAATGTCGCCACCACCTCTTCAGTTCAGCCCCCTACCCTCCATATTTAATTGGAATCTGTTATGGGCTGTGAAATGGAGCATGGTGGGTGCCGTTAGTAGTGGTGCTGTCTGTGTGCCAGCCATGTCTGTCTGTTGAAGTGGAGGGATAGACAGAACAGGTGCCAGGGAGAGGTGGAGGTGGCCCCAGGTTGGGTTGGTAGAGAGACTGTGGGAGATGTTGGCCCACTCTTTTATGCAGTGTAGTGGCTGGCTGGCTGGTAATATGGTTGTTGGGAGACTCAGCCAGGATTCTGTTATGTGTGTCAGTAAGAGCCAAAGTCTTAAAAGCTGCATGTTTTTCTACCAATGAATCATGGTATTGTTCCGTATTCCACAAAGTAGCTTGATTACTTTAATGTCTCCCAACTGCAATGTTATTGTCTGCACCCAGGCTCAGTCTGTACCCCTTTACTGGGTGGAAGAAAATGTCTATTTGAAGAATGATGCTCCCATTTTATCTGTGCTGAAACAACATCCCTGTGTTGACAAATCGCAGCATATATTTTCGGAGCTGCACCTTTGGCTGCCACCGTCACTACAGTCTGAGCCTGTATTTATTTCTCTGGCTGGTGCTGCTCTGTGTTGCCATGGGTTACCAACTGACGTCCTGAGACACGTTGGCGGGTCAGAGGACGGACAAAAGCTGATTTTCCCTCAAAATGTGGACGTGTAGATGAGATTGCACGCAATATACCCAGCTAAGGTTCTCAAAGTTAATCAAACAAAGCCTGTTGACACAGACCTGCTTTAGTTTCCCAGATTCTTTCCATCATACTTCAATACAGTTAAGAGATGCTTTAATCCAATAAGACTCCCTCTTCATCCCAGCGAGCCTGTCCCCTCCCTGTCCCTGGGCATCTGGAGCTGTTGTGTGCGCACTCCTCCACCACTGACTGTGGCCTTAAGGGCCTGCAGGGAGTGTTTGGGGTCACCATGCAGCCAGCTAACATTCTAGAATTCAGTGTATAGGGCTCATTCCTCGGTCTGAACTCCAAGCATTCAAACTCCCCCATCACCTCTCCCTCTGTCACTCCTTTCTTCTTCTCTCTATCAAGTCTCCCTTTCTTTGTCACGCCTTTTCTCTCTCTATCATCTCTCGTCTGCAGCCCCTCACACGCCACATCTCTGAAAGGTCATTGGGAGCTAATTGAGGCTGGTGGTCTCTGGGCCTGGAGTAGGAGGATAGGACACATTTGAATGCCCCTTTGTACATCGTATTAGTGTCATTAACCGTCCAGCCAGGAGTCACAGGAGACTGAAGAAGAGGGATCTCTCTTCTGTCTCTCTCTTTCCTCCATGTTCTCACGTCACTCCTGTTAAAGCCTAACAGACTGATAATGGCCTTCCTAGCACTAATGAAGGGCATAGGATACACAGAGTCCTGGCTGGTCTACTCTGTCTACTCTATAATGACAAGAAGATGTTTTCTCATCACATCTCTGTCTAGAGACATTAAAGAGAGACTTTAATATCATGTGTGCTCATGTATTCATTTCCCATTCTTTAAATGGGAAATATTGAGCTACTGTGTAGTCTGTGCATCTGTGTCTCTGTGTGTCTCTATGTGTCTCTATCTGTGCCTCTGTGTGTCTCTATGTGTCTCTATCTGTGCCTCTGTGTGTATCTATGTGTCTCTATCTGTGTCTCTGTGTGTCTCTATGTGTCTCTATCTGTGCCTCTGTGTGTATCTATGTCTCTCTGGGTCTCTGTGTCTCTCTGGGTCTCTGTGTCTCTCTGGGTCTCTGTGTCTCTCTGTGTGTCTCTATCTGTGTCTCTGTGTCTCTGTGTGTCTATCTGTGTCTCTATGTCTCTCTGTGTGTGTCTATATGTGTCTCGATGTCTCTCTGTGTGTGTCTCTGTGTCTATCTGTGTCTCTATGTCTCTCTGTATGTGTCTCTATGTGTTTCTGTGTGTTTATCTGTGTCTCTATGTCTCTGTATGTGTGTCTCTCTGTGTGTGTCTCTATGTGTGTGTCTCTATGTGTGTGTCTATGTGTGTGTGTCTATGTGTGTGTGTCTATGTGTGTGTGACTCTGTGTGTGTCTCTCTGTGTGTGTCTATCTGTGTCTCTATGTCTCTCTGTGTGTGTCTCTGTGTGTCTATCTGTGTCTCTATGTCTCTCTGTGTGTGTCTCTGTGTCTCTATGTGTGTCTCTGTGTCTCTATGTGTGTCTCTGTCTCTCTGTGTGTGTCTCTGTGTGTCTATCTGTGTCTCTGTCTCTGTATGTGTCTCTATGTGTCTCTGTGTGTTTATCTGTGTCTCTATGTCTCTATATGTGTGTCTCTCTGTGTGTGTCTCGCTGTGTGTGTCTCTCTGTGTGTGTCTCTATGTGTGTGACTCTGTGTGTGACTCTGTGTGTGTGTCTCTGTGTGTGTGTCTCTCTGTATGTGTCTCTCTGTGTGTGTCTCTCTGTGTGTGTCTCTGTGTGTCTATCTGTGTCTCTATGTCTCTCTGTATATGTCTCTATGTGTCTCTGTGTGTTTATCTGTGTCTCTATGTCTCTGTATGTGTTTCTCTCTGTGTGTGTCTCTCTGTGTGTGTCTTTCTGTGTGTGTCTGTGTGTGTGTCTATGTGTGTGTCTCTGTGTGTGACTCTCTGTCTGTGTCTCTGTCTCTCTGTGTGTGTCTCTGTGTGTCTATCTGTGTATCTGTCTCTCTGTATGTGTCTCTATGTGTCTCTGTGTGTTTATCTGTGTCTCTATGTCTCTGTATGTGTGTCTCGCTGTGTGTGTCTCGCTGTGTGTGTCTCTCTGTGTGTGTCTCTATGTGTGTGTCTATGTGTGTGTGTGTATCTCTGTGTGTGTATCTCTGTGTGTGTATCTCTGTGTGTGTATCTGTGTGTGTGTCTCTCTGTGTGTGTCTCTGTGTGTCTATCTGTGTCTCTATGTGTCTCTGTGTGTTTATCTGTGTCTCTATGTCTCTGTATGTGTGTCTCTCTGTGTGTGTCTCTCTGTGTGTGTCTCTATGTGTGTGTCTGTGTGTGTCTATGTGTGTGTGTCTCTGTGTGTGTCTCTACGTGTCTCTGTGTGTGACTCTCTGTGTGTGTCTCTGTGTGTGTCTATCTGTGTCTCTGTGTGTCTCTCTGTGTCTCTGTCTCTCTGTATGTGTCTCTATGTGTCTCTGTGTTTTTATCTGTGTCTCTATGTCTATGTATGTGTGTCTCGATGTGTTTGTCTCGCTGTGTGTGTCTCTCTATGTGTGTCTCTGTGTGTGTGTCTATCTGTGTCTCTATGTCTCTCTGTGTGTGTCTCTGTGTCTCTATGTGTGTCTATCTGTGTCTCTATGTCTCTCTGTGTGTGTCTCTGTGTGTCTATCTGTGTCTCTGTCTCTCTGTATGTGTGTCTGTGTGTTTATCTGTGTCTCTATGTCTCTCTGTGTGTGTCTCTCTGTGTGTGTCTCTCTGTGTGTGTCTCTGTGTGTGTCTCTGTGTGTGTCTCTGTGTGTGTCTCTGTGTGTGTATCTCTGTGTGTGTATCTCTGTGTGTGTCTCTATGTGTGTGTCTCTGTGTGTGACTCTCTGTGTGTGTCTCTGTGTGTGTCTCTCTCTGTGTGTGTCTCTCTGTGTGTGTCTCTGTGTGTCTATCTGTGTCTCTATGTCTCTCTGTATGTGTCTCTGTGTGTTTATCTGTGTCTCTATGTCTCTGTATGTGTGTCTCTCTGTGTGTGTCTCTCTGTGTGTGTCTCTCTGTGTGTGTCTCTCTGTGTGTGTGTCTATGTGTGTGTGTCTATGTGTGTGTGTCTCTGTGTGTGACTCTCTGTGTGTGTCTCTGTGTCTCTATGTGTGTCTATCTGTGTCTCTGTCTCTCTGTGTGTCTCTGTGTCTCTATGTGTGTCTATCTGTGTCTCTGTCTCTCTGTGTGTGTCTCTGTGTGTCTATCTGTGTCTCTGTCTCTCTGTATGTGTCTCTATGTGTCTCTGTGTGTTTATCTGTGTCTCTGTCTCTCTGTGTGTGTCTCTCTGTGTGTGTCTCTCTGTGTGTGTCTCTATGTGTGTCTCTATGTGTGTATCTCTGTGTGTGTCTCTGTGTGTGTCTCTGTGTGTGACTCTCTGTGTGTGTCTTTGTGTGTCTCTCTCTGTGTGTGACTCTCTGTGTGTGTCTCTATGTGTCTCTGTGTGTTTATCTGTGTCTCTATGTCTCTGTATGTGTGTCTCTCTGTGTGTGTCTCTCTGTGTGTGTCTCTGTGTGTGTGTCTATGTGTGTGTGTCTCTGTGTGTGTCTCTGTGTGTGTCTCTGTGTGTGACTCTCTGTGTGTGTCTCTATGTGTGTCTCTGTGTGTGTCTCTATGTCTCTGTGTGTGTGTCTGTGTGTCTCTATGTGTGTCTGTGGGTCTCTCTGTGTGTGTCTCTGTCTCTATCTGTGTGTCTGTGCATGTGTGTCTCTCTGTGTGTGTCTCTCTGTGTGTGTCTCTATTTCTCTCTGTGTGTGTCTCTGTATGTCTATGTATGTGTATGTTTTTGTTTCTCGTCTGTCACATTTTGTTGTGGACAGTTATTCCCAGACTGTTTTACTCTACCAATGTCCAAGCACGCTTCACAATAAATCCAAAGTAGAACCACAAGCCAAATGTATTTAGGGTTATTTACACTACTCCTCAAAAGTAGTCAGGAGAACTCCAGAGAAAAGACAGACCAATTTAGAAGGAAAGCTTTCAAAGAAAAGCTATAGTCCGTGGTGTGGAAATTACCTTAATCACAGTGTGGCTATATGTCCGTGGTCAGAACAAGGCACTGGACACCCGTGAGAATGTGTACAGTACCATGGGCACTTGCTCATACAAACACACACATGGACCAGGGCTCCCCAAGCTGCAGTCTGAAATTATAGCTGGGCCTTCGGTGCAATCACAAGCATACAGGCTGCAGGCTCAGAGCCCAGAGCCACACAGCATAGCAGTTCTCTCTCTCTATGACTAACATGGCCCCTGTCTTCTCTCGCCAGGACACACCAGTAAACCTAATTAGCAATGCTACTTCTTCTATTCTCGATTCCACAGCCCCGTTGCCTAGAGTTTGTATTGAGAGACACTGTACTTGTTGTGAGTGCGCTCACCCTAAGTGTTTTGGAAGGTAACGGATGGAGGGTGTTTAAGGACGGGGTAACCTGCCAATGTGTATGTGGAGCACATCACAGGGGTTTGTCCCAAAGTCAACTTGGGTGTACTGTGTTCAGGTTTGCCTCCACAGCTGAGAGGGGAGGTGTGGAGATGGAGGGTACTGCAGATGATGCCTCTTCTTTCTTCTGCCCTACAGTACTACGACAGACATCTTCAGGGATAAGCCTGAGAGATGGGATGTAGACAGCCGTGTATTCTAATGTGTCATACAATATGTTAGGTGTGTATAGTATGGAGTGTGTGTGCATTGTGTAATTTGTGTGCTTGTATGGAACATATGGAATGTGTGTGTGTCGGTACCTGAGTGTGGGTATCTACCCGTGTGTATTAGTGACATCTAGAAGTGGTTGAAGGAGTATGTGTGTTGTAGGGCAGGCTAAGCATGCTGTGTTAGCGGCAGCACTGCAGTACAGAGACAGCTTGTTGTAGATCTGAAGAGGGTCACCTAGCTACAGCTCCAGTATAGACTAGCTAGCTCCCATTCTCTCCCTGAGTGGAGAAGCTGCTGTTCCACAGCCTGGGAGGATCCTCCAGAGCAGGGCTTTACCATCAGGATACCTGGCTGGCTGCACACCGACCTGGATAGCCCTACCCTCACCTCCCATGGCATGACACGGTGAGTCTCATGGGTTGGATCTGAAATGGCTTATATTGTGACTTTTGATTTAATTCGATATATGGATTTTTGCACGTGTATCTTCTCTTGCTCTTTACCTTGGAATATGTGTTTCATTACGAGGCAGAGAAGTAAAATGCAACTGGGAAAACAACTAGGTAGTACATGCAGATCAATCATTTTGTGGTTTTCTTCTTGATCAAGCATATCATCATGTATGATGAAGTTGACGTACGAAATGTCTTTGTAGAATGATGGTCTTGTCTGAATGCAGAGAGATCACTCAGTCACCTCATATCTGGACGGCAGATACACTTTTTTATTGCACGTTTTTGTTCCATCAAAGAGCTGTGTTTGGGAATGTCTATCTAATGGACAGGCATCCAATGGTTGACTTTCTGGCTGCAATGATATCTTCTGTAGTTGAAATGAGCAGGATAGCCTTGATGATGCAACAATCCTCTGCCTTGTGTCTCCGAGAGCTTCTGTGGTTCTCTGACAGGAGGTTGCTGTGCTGTGAATGAACACATCTCTCTCATGCCCTTTTCAACTCTGTGAGATCAAACCCTGTTTCTGGGCATTTTCTCTGTGTGTGTGTGTGTGTGTGTGTGTGTGTGTGTGTGTGTGTGTGTGTGTGTGTGTGTGTGTGTGTGTGTGTGTGTGTGTGTGTGTGTGTGTGTGTGTGTGTGTGTGTGTGTGTGTGTGTGTGTGTGTGTGTGTGTGTGTGTGTGTGTGTGTGTGTGTGTCCCGCCTCAGCCTGGCTCTCTGATAGCGGCAGGATGATGCGATACGACAGGCTATAACGTAATCCTGGTTTCGATATAGGGGAGGTCGTTTTTGGTCGTTGCTGCCGGATTGTCGTCAACATAGTTGTTTTTTTGAATGGTGTTTCTCACTCCTAGGAGGATAGCTCAGCGTGTTGTAACTGATACCAGTCGTCTATGCTAGAGCTTAGAGCGCTAATAGCCCTACAGTCATGTTTCGTGAATGTGGTCACAGCTTTATTTTTAACTCAGAACGGCATAGTGCTCATTCTTCAGGTTCAATTCAGAAACAATATTTTCTTCTGATAAAATAATCCAGGCCTGTCATGCAAGTCTATAGAAAGAATGGGAAAGTTGAACAGCGTTTACATTTGTAGTCTCATACATGAGTCATGTATGATCGGTGTGACGTGCTCCTTCTCTTCCTTCTCTTCACTCAGTCGAATGTCTGGAGGTTTCTGTTGGATGGTTGTGGTAGGAGAATGCCAATGAAAAAGGATGAAAAAGGAACCAGTGGTAGCTAGTCTCCTCACTCTGTTACAGGAATAGGATCCCCCAGTCCTCTATTTCTGTGTGTTTTTATGCTTTAGAACAGGTACTATGAACCTGCTAGCAGTGTGCAGGCAGCAGCCTCTCAGTAATGTGAGAGATGTAAGGACTTTGCAGCCATATGGGGCTTGGAATTTCACTGAAGTGTTCCCTAATCTCCACAACATGGGAGGAATTTGTAGGCCTTGTTTGTTCGATAGAAGATGGCAGCCTGTGCTTCTGCAGCGCACCAAGTGGGTCTTGTTTGGCACACAGTGTTTGCTGCAGATCAGTCGGACGCTGACTGGAAGAATTTGGAGGGGGGAGGACGACTGGAATAGTTTGGAGGAAGATGGCGCTGCAGTGAATAGCAGACGTTTTATGGGCTACTTTGTGTTTTTTTAAGCTGATGTGAACTTTTTAATAAATAATTTCCTATGACTAAAAACAGCTTCTCGACATCAGAACAGCGATCCGTTATCTCGATTTGGCCGAAGGTTTTTACGAGTCGGCAACTATCGACGTTCTGTTTACTCCGGACCAGGCTATAATCCCTGGGGTTAGAAGGAGGAAGCGATGGCAAAAGCGAGGCAGGCGAGCCGGCATCCTGACGTGACTACGTCGGCGAGCAAATAGACTTCCATTGCCTGCTGTTCTACTGGCAAACTTGATCAGCTCTGTTCAAGACTATCCTATCAACGGGACCGGAAAAACGAATAGAACTCATATAATATCCTACATTTATCAGAGTCGTGGCTAAACGAGGACATGGATATACACTGCTCAAAAAAATAAAGGGAACACTTAAACTACACAATGTAACTCCAAGTCAATCACACTTCTGTGAAATCAAACTGTCCACTAAGGAAGCAACACTGATTGACAATAAATGTCACATGCTGTTGTGCAAATGGAATAGACAACAAGTGGAAATTATAGGCAATTAGCAAGACACCCCCAATAAAGGAGTGGTTGTACAGACCACTTCTCAGTTCCTATGCTTCCTGGCTGATGTTTTGGTCACTTTTGAATGCTGGCGGTGCTTTCACTCTAGTGGTAGCATGAGACGGAGTCTACAACCCACACAAGTGGCTCAGGTAGTGCAGCTCATCCAGGATGGGACATCAATGCGAGCTGTGGCAAGGTTTGCTGTGTCTGTCAGCGTAGTGTCCAGAGCATGGAGGCGCTACCAGGAGACAGGCCCGTACATCAGGAGACGTGGAGGAGGCCGTAGGAGGGCGACAACCCAGCTGCGGGACCGCTACCTCCGCCTTTGTGCAAGGAGGAGCGCTGCCAGAGCCCTGCAAAATGACCTCCAGCAGGCCACAAATGTGCATGTGTCTGCTCAAACGGTCAGAAACAGACTCCATGAGGGTGGTATGAGGGCCCGACGTCCACAGGCGGGGGTTGTGCTTACAGCCCAAAACCGTGCAGGACGTTTGGCATTTGCCAGAGAACACCAAGATTGGCAAATTCGCCACTGGCGCCCTGTGCTCTTCACAGATGAAAGCACGTTCACACTGAGCACGTGACAGACGTGACAGAGTCTGGAGATGCCGTTCTGCTGTCTGCAACATCCCCCAGCATGACCAGTTTGACGGTGGGTCAGTCATGGTGTGGGGTGGCATTTCTTTGGGGGGGCCGCACAGCCCTCCATGTGCTTGCCAGAGGTAGCCTGACTGCCAATATGTACCGAGATGAGATCCTCAGACCCCTTGTGAGACCATATGCTGGTGCAGTTGGCCCTGGGTTCCTCCTAATGCAAGACAATGCTAGACCTCATGTGGCTGGAGTGTGTCAGCAGTTCCTGCAAGAGGAAGGCATTGATGCTATGGACTGGCCCGCCCATTCCCCAGACCTGAATCCAATTGAGCACATCTGGGACATCATGTCTCGCTCCATCCACCAACGCCACGTTGCACCACAGACTGTCCAGGAGTTGGCGGATGCTTTAGTCCAGGTCTGGGAGGAGATCCCTCAGGAGACCATCCGCCACCTCATCAGGAGCATGCCCAGGCGTTGTAGGGAGGTCATACAGGCACGTGGAGGCCACACACACTACTGAGCCTCCTTTTGACTTGTTTTAAGAACATTACATCAAATTTGGATCAGCCTGTAGTGTGGTTTTCCACTTTAATTTTGAGTGTGACTCCAAATCCAGACGTCCATGGGTTGATAAATTTGATTTCCATTGATAATTTGTGTGATTTTGTTGACAGCACATTCAACTATGTAAAGACTTTTCCTACATATTGTTGTCTTACAAGAAAATGGGATTTAAATGGATTTAATTGTCATTTTCTGTCAACGATCTACACAAAATATTCTAAAGTCAAAGTGGAAGAACAATTTTAACTCTAAAAAATTCATTAAAAACATAACCCTAATATATCTTGATTAGATAATTATAAAAAAAACCTGAGTCAGTACATGTTAGAATCACCTTTGGCAGCGATTACAGGTGTAAGTCTCTTGCCAAGTGATCAGTTTGGTCGGACAGCCAGCTCTAGGCAGAGTCTGGTTAGTTCCATTTTTGTGCCCTTGGAAACTTCCAGTACTCTAGAAATGGTTTTATACCCTTCCCCAGATATATGCCTCATCACAATTCTATCTCAGGGATCTACAGACAGTTCCTTGGACTTCATGCTATAGTTTCTACTCTGACATCCACTGTCAACTGTGAGACCTTCAGGTGCGTTTCTTTCTAAATCATGTCGAAACAATTTAATTAGCAGACTCCAATCAAGTTGTAGTGATATCTCAAGGATAATCAAATAAAATTGATTGCACCTGAGTGTCACGACTTCCACCGAAGTTGGTCCCTCTACTTGTTCAGGCGGCGTTCGGCTGTCGACGTCACCGGTTTTCTAGCCACCACCAATCCACTTTTCAGTTTCCATTTGTTTTGTCTTCATTGTACACACCTGGTTTCCATTCAAATAATTATATGTTCCTTATTTAACCCTCTACTTCCCCCATGGTTTTGTGTGTGTTTGTTCATTGTAAGTTGGTCTGTATTTGTGAGCTTGATTATTTTCCTTCTTGGAATATTTGTTGTTTTGAGTAAAGTTACGTGAATTACTCATCTCTGTGTCCTGCGCCTTACCTGCTACACCTAGACGTCTTACACTGAGCTCAATTTGAAGTGTCATAGGAGTGTGAATACGTGGATACCTGCTCGTCAAACATCTCATGCCAAAATCATGGGCATTAATATGGAGTTGGTCCCCCCTTTGCTGCTACAACAGCCTCCACTCTTCTGGGAAGGCTTTCCACTAGATGTTGGAACATTGCTTCCATTCAGCCACAACAGCATTATTGAGGTCGGGCACTGATGTTGGGCGATTAGGCTCACAGTTGGCATTCCAATTCATCCCAATGCCCAGTTGGCGTTCCAATTCATCCAATTCATTCCAATTCATCCCAATTCATCCCAAATTCATCCCATCGATTGGATTGAGGGCCGACTGACCATTTCTGTATGTACCTCGCCTTGTGCATGGGGGCATTGACATGCTGATACAGGAAAGGGTCTTCCCCAAACTGTTGCCACAAAGTTGGAAGCACAGAATCGTCTAGAATGTCATTTATGCTTTGTTGTTAAGATTTCCCTTCACTAGAACTAAGGGGCCTAGCCCAAACCATGAAAAACAGCCCCAGACCATTATTCCTCCTCCACCAAACTTTACAGTTGTCACTATGCATTTGGGCAGGTAGCGTTCTCCTGGCATCCGTCAAACCCAGATACGTCCGTCGGACTGCCAGATGGTGAAGCGTGATTCATCACTTCAGAGAACACATTTCCTCTGCTTCAGAGTCCAATGGCGGCAAGCTTTATACCACTCCAGCCGACGCTTGGCATTGCGCATGGTGATCTTAGGCTGCTCGGCCATGGAAACCCATTTCATGAAGCTCCTGACGAACAATTCTTGTGCTGACGTTGCTTCCAGAGGCAGTTTGGAATTCGGCAGTGAATGTAGCAAACGAGGACAGACGATTTTTACACGCTACACGCCTCAGCACTCGGCGGTCCCGTTTTTTTGAGCTTGTGTGGCCTACCACTTTGCGGCTGAGTCATTGTTGCTCCTGGACATTTCCACTTCACAATTACATCCCTAGCGAGGCAGAAATTTGACGAACTGACTTGTTGGAAAGGTGGCATCCTATGACGCTGCCGCTTTGAAAGTCACTGAGATCTTCAGTACAGGCCATTCTCTACTCCCAATGTCTATGGAGATTGCATGGCTATGTGCTCAATTTGCACACCTGTCAGCAATAGGTATGGCTGAAATAGCCGAATCAACTAATTTGAAGAGGTGTTCATATACCTTTGGTCATGTAGTGTATGTAAAGGAGATATTTCTGTATTTCATTTTCAATACATTTGCAAACATTATTTCACGTTGTCATTATCGGGTATTGTGAAATATTCTTGAACGTTCTTGAAGTATTTGCTATGCTAGACCTAAGGGTTAATCATGTTTTCTCTATATAAACACAGCAAAAAAGCAACATCCCTTTTTCAGCACCCTGTCTTTCAAAGATAATTCATAAATATCCAAATAATTTCACAGAACTGTAAAGGGTTTAAACACTGTTTCCCATGCTCAATGAACCATAAACAATTAATGAACATGCACCTGTGGAACGGTCGTTAAGACACTAACAGCTTGCAGACCTTAGGCATATAAGGTCACAGTTATGAAGACGTAGGACACTAAAGAGGCCTTTCTACTGTCTCTGAAAAACACCAAACGAAAGATGCCCAGCGTCCCTGCTCATCTGCGTGAACGTGCCTTAGGCATGCTGAAGGAGGCATAGGGACTGCCAGGGCAATAAGTTGCAATGTCCGTGCGGTACATCCGAACATCACACCTGCGCGACAGGTACAGGATGGCAACAACAATTGCCTTAGTTACACCAGGAACACACAATCCCTCCATCAGTGCTCAGACTGGCTACAATAGGCTGAAAGAGGCTGGACTGAGAGCGTGTAGGCCTGTTGTAAGGCTGGTCCTCACCAGACATCACCGGCAACAACGTCGACTATGGGCACAAACCCACCGTCGCTGGACCAGACAGGTCTGGCAAAAAGTGCTCTTCACTGACGAGTTGCGGTTTTGTCTCACCAAGGGTGATAGTCGGATTCACGTTTATCGTCGAAGGAATGAGCGTTACACCGAGATCTGTACTCTGGAGCAGGATCGATTTGGAGTTGGAGGGTTTTTCATTGTCTGGGGGCGGTATGTCACAGCATCATCGGACTGAGCTTGTTGTCATTGCAGGCAAACTCAACGCTGTGCGTTACAGGGAAGACATCCTCCTCCCTCATGTGGTACCCTTCCTGCAGGCTCATCCTGACATGACCCTCCAGCATGACAATGCCACCAGCCATACTGTTTGTTCTGTACGTGATTTCCTGCAAGACAGGAATGTCAGTGTTCTGCCATGTTCAGTGAAGAGCCCAGATTTCAATCCCATTGAGCACGTCTGGGAGCTGTTGGATTGGAGGGTGAGGGCTAGAAATGTCCGGGAACTTGCAGGGGCCTTGTTGAAAGAGTGGGGTAACACCTCACAGCAATAACTGCAGCTGGTGGCCACACCAGATACTGACTGTTACTTTTAATTTGACTCCCCCCCCCCCTTTGTTCAGGGACACATTATTCAATTTTTGTTAGTCACATGTCTATGGAACTTGCTCAGTTTATGTCTGTTGTTGAATCTTATGTTCATACAAATATTTACACATTTTAAGTTTGCTGAAAATAAACTCAGTTTTTGCTGAGTTTATCAATCTTGGTTTATATTGTTACATGGCATAGCTAGGTCTAAATAGTAAATGCGGGGTCATTGACCCATTATCTTTTTTCCAGGATGGCGTAGGGGTTGGGAGTCTTGGGATTAGGCTGCAATCATGCTACATTATTCTTGGATCATAGGCGACTCTAGGACATTCTCCATTTTAGGACATTCCAGTGGCTTTGAAGACCACTTGC
Organism: Oncorhynchus gorbuscha; assembly: GCF_021184085.1. Taxonomy (NCBI): domain Eukaryota; kingdom Metazoa; phylum Chordata; class Actinopteri; order Salmoniformes; family Salmonidae; genus Oncorhynchus; species Oncorhynchus gorbuscha. Next base: position 73,093,888 of record NC_060177.1, read on the forward strand.
ATAACCATCCATTTTCTTCTCGTTTTAAATGCAACCGTCATGGTCTCTAAAATAGATATATTTTCATCAGTTGGAGATATTGCCTGGCTCGTTCCTGAGGCTAGTGGACTAATGGTCTCTGTCCCTTGGACTCCACTCCTGTTTTTGTCTCCTAAATTGAGCCCTTCACTGAGGCCCCAGTGGGTTAGACAACAATAGGCTTTATATGAAATATTCCCCATGACTTGCTGGGCCATTCCACTCCCAAGGAGTCGATCTGTCAAGAGTAGTTTAGTGGTAAGATAAAAATCTGCAACGATCGAGAGAAAAAACAACAACACTAACCCCAATGATTCCAGGAAATACAAAAACAAGATTGAGTGTTCTCCTGGTATTTGCTAGTGCTCATTTTGTTATTTGGATGGTGTCTGGCCGGCATGACTGTCATCCCAGCTAACCAGCTGCTGGCACGCAATGTTGATGCTCTTGTCCTTCTTTGTTCCAGTCAGACTTTCAGCTTAATGAAATATAGAGACTATAACTGAAACATGTAACTGAAACAACTGATGGCTCTATGATAGCATTTATATGTCAGAGGGGTATGGCTTGATTAGCACTAGGTCTGTGCAGTCAGTCAATGTGGGTGGGTGTGTGGGTGGTTGGTGGTGTTCAGGTGATTGGGACTGGGTCTGGTGGGTGGTTGGTGGGGGGTTGCTGGTGTTCATGTGATTGGAACTGGGACTGGGCCTGGTGGGTGGTTGGTGGTGTTCAGGTGTTTGGGACTGGGTCTGGTGGGTGGTTGCTGAGGAGTTACTGGTGTTCAGGTGTTTGGGACTGGGTCTGGTGGGTGGGTGGTGGGGGGTTTCTGGTGTTGAGGTGATTGGGACTGGGTCTGGTGGGGGGTTGCTGGTGTTCAGGTGATTGGGACTAGGCCTGGTGGGTGGTTGGTGGTGTTCAAGTGTTTGGGACTGGGTCTGGTGGGTGGTTGGTGGTGTTCAGGTGATTGGGACTGGGTCTGGTGGGTGGTTGGTGGTGTTCAAGTGTTTGGGACTGGGTCTGGTGGGTGGTTGGTGGTGTTCAGGTGATTGGGACTAGGCCTGTTGGGTGGTTGGTGGTGTTCAGGTGTTTGGGACTGGGTCTGGTGGGGGGTTTCTGGTGTTCAGGTGATTGGGACTGGGTCTGGTGGGTGGGTGGTGGTGTTCAGATGTTTGGGACTGGGTCTGGTGGGTGGGTGGTGGTGTTCAGATGTTTGGGACTGGGTCTGGTGTACTATTCTGGTGGGTAGGTGGTGTGAGTAGTTGGTTTGGTGTTCAGGTGATTGGGGCCTGCGGGCGAAGAGATGCGAAGAGTAATTGCAGTAAAATCTAGGGAGGGGAGTGTCTCAGAGGGGATGGGGCATGTGGATAGATTCCTGAAGTACTGGACAAGCTTGGCTCTTATCAGGTCTAACCCTGCTGTGGATGCCCTCAGAACAGCCTCAATTCATCTGGGCATGGAGTCTACAAGGCATCAAAAGCGTTTCACATGGATGCTGGCCTATGTTGACTCCAATGCTTCCCACAGTTGTGTCAAGTTGTCTAGATGTTACATCAATAAGGGATCATAGCTTTCACCTGGTCAGTCTATGTCATGGAAAGTTCATAATATTTGTACACTGTGTTTTTTATTTAACTAAGCAAGTCATTTAAGAACAAATTCTTATTTACAATGATGGCCTAGGAACAGTGGGTTAACTACCTTGTTCAGGGGCAGAATGATAGATTTTTACCTTGTCAGCTCGGGGACTTGAACTAGCAACCTTTCAGTTACCGGCCCAACGCTCTAACCACTAGGCTACCTGCTGTCCCAGTGTCTAGGGAATAGGGTGCCATTTCAGTCACATGCGTGGTCTACCATGATTACAGAGCAGGGGCAGTCACTGGGCCTCCATAATCATATCAGATGGTGTGCCAGTGCAGCCGGGGATTGGCAAGATGGCCGCCACATGGCACTTCTGAGGAACGGTTGTTCTGCCTCTCCAAAGAGGATTCAGGGAGGTTTTTAGAGGACTCAACTACATATGCTCCTTATGGCTGATGAGGGAGTTTGGGGGGATATCCTATTTCTCCACTGTCTACTAGCACCCAGTGAATAACCCTAACCCAGTGAATAACCCTAACCCAGGGATAACCCTAACCCAGGGAATAACCCTAACCCAGGGGATAACCCTAACCCAGGGAATAACCCTAACCCAATGGATAACCCTAACCCAGGGAATAACCCTAACCCAGGGAATAACCCTAACCCAGTGGATAACCCTAACCCAGGGGATAACCCTAACCCAGGGGATAACCCTAACCCAGGGGATAACCCTAACCCAGGGAATAACCCTAACCCAGTGAATAACCCTAACCCAGTGAAAACCCTAACCCAGGGGATAACCCTAACCCAGGGGATAACCCTAACCCAGGGAATAACCATAACCCAGGGAATAACCCTAACCCAGGGAATAACCCTAACCCAGGGAATAACCCTAACCCAGTGAATAACCTTAACCCTAAATCAAATCAAATCAAATGTATTTGTCACATACACATGGTTAGCAGATGTTAATGCGAGTGTAGCGAAATGCTTGTGCTTCTAGTTCCGACAATGCAGTAATAAACAACGAGTAATCTAACCTAACAATTCCAAAACTACTACCTTATACACACAAGTGTAAAGGGATAAGAATATGTACATAAAGATATATGAATGAGTGATGGTACAGAACGGCATAGGCAAGATGCAGTAGATGGTATCGAGTACAGTATATACATATGAGATGAGTAATGTAGGGTATGTAAAGATTATATTAAGTAGCATTGTTTAAAGTGGCTATTTTACATCAATTTCCATCAATTCCCATTATTAAAGTGGCTGGAGTTGAGTCAGTGTGTTGGCAGCAGCCACTCAATGTTAGTGGTGGCTGTTTAACAGTCTGATGGCCTTGAGATAGAAGCTGTTTTTCAGTCTCTCGGTCCCAGCTTTGATGCACCTGTACTGACCTCGCCTTCTGGATGGTAGCGGGGTGAACAGGCAGTGGCTCGGGTGGTTGTTGTCCTTGATGATCTTTATGGCCTTCCTGTGACATCGGGTGGTGTAGGTGTCCTGGAGGGCAGGTAGTTTGCCCCCGGTGATGCGTTGTGCAGACCTCACTACCCTCTGGAGAGCCTTACGGTTGTGGGAGTTGCCGTACCAGGCGGTGATACAGCCCGACAGGATGCTCTCGATTGTGCATCTGTAAAAGTCTGTGAGTGTTTTTGGTGACAAGCCAAATTTCTTCAGCCTCCTGAGGTTGAAGAGGAGACTCCGAGGGCCCTCACCTCCTCCCTGTAGGCCGTCTCGTCCTTGTTGGTAATCAAGCCTACCACTGTTGTGTCGTCTGCAAACTTGATGATTGAGTTGGAAGCGTGCGTGGCCACGCAGTCGTGGGTGAACAGGGACTACAGGGAGAGGGCTCAGAACGCACCCTTGTGGGGCCCCAGTGTTGAGGATCAGCGGGGTGGAGATGTTGTTACCTACCCTCACCACCTGGGGGTGGCCCGTCAGGAAGTGCAGTACCCAGTTGCACAGGGCGGGGTCGAGCTTGATGACGAGTTTGGAGGGTACTATGGTGTTAAATGCTGAGCTGTAGTCGATGAACAGCATTCTCACATAGGTATTCCTCTAGTCCAGATGGGTTAGGGCAGTGTGCAGTGTGGTTGAGATTGCATCATCTGTGGACCTATTTGGGCGGTAAGCAAATTGGAGTGGGTCTAGGGTGTCAGGTAGGGTGGAGGTGATATGGTCCTTGACTAGTCTCTCAAAGCACTTCATGATGACGGAAGTGAGTGCTACTGGGCGGTAGTCGTTTAGCTCAGTTACCTTAGCTTTCTTGGGAACAGGAACAATGGTGGCCCTCTTGAAGCATGTGGGAACAGCAGACTGGGATAAGGATTGATTGAATATGTCCGTAAACACACCAGCCAGCTGGTCTGCGTATGCTCTGAGGGCGCGGCTGGGGATGCCGTCTGGGCCTGCAGCCTTGCGACGGTTAACACGTTTAAATGTTTTACTCACCTCGGCTGTAGTGAAGGAGAGTCCGCATGTTTTGGTAGCGGGCCGTGTCAGTGGCACTGTATTGTCTTCAAAGCGGGCAAAAAAGTTATTTAGACTGCCTGGGAGCAAGACATCCTGGTCTGTGACGGGGCTGGTTTTCTTTTTGTTATCCTTGATTGACTGTAGACCCTGCCACTTACCTCTTGTGTCTGAGCCGTTGAATTGCGACTCTACTTTAGTGAATAACCCTAACCCAGTGAATATTTTTTTATTTTACCTTTATTTAACTAGGCAAGTCAGTTAAGAACAAATTATTATTATCAATAACGGCCTAGGAACAGTGGGTTAACTGCCTGTTCAGGGGCAGAACAACAGATTTGTACCTTGTCAGCTCAGGGATTTGAACTTGCAAGTAACTTTCGGTTACTATTCCAACACTCTAACCACTAGGCTACCCTTCCGCCCCGGGTAGCCTTGTGTCAAATGTCAAATGACTGAGGCCATTGAGATTCCTCATTTTCTTGCTGCTCTGCGGGGAACTAGCAGAGTCAGACCGGACCTCTTTATTTATGTCGTTCACATTCCTGCTGCGGTATAAAGGAAGAGGGAGAATACCAAGGCTACAATAGGACAGGATGTGTGAGTGTACAACAAGTTTTTCTGTTCTTTGTGTAGTGTGTACAGTAGCTTTTTCCCTCCGTTACATCACTGTGCTTTTCTTACTTCTGCCTTTCTGTGAGAAAAGCTGACTGGGTGCTTTTGGGGGAAACGTCTCTACTTCTCTCAGAACCCTGTAAAGGGTTCTGTTTCCAAGAAACCCTTTCTCTTCCGCCTTAATTGTGTGAGTTTTCATATCAGAGCCAACCCTCCAGCACTCGTTATCATGGTAGATGGTGTTATGGTTGGGAAAGCAGTCTGTTTCTCAGGAGAAAGATGGTTGGCATTACAGTAGCGTGTGTGTGTACTAGAGAGTGGGAGTGTGGTCCAGGTCTGATTTGCACACATTGGATTAGTGGTGTTAATTTTGAGCCAAGCTGGCCCCAGTTGAGCGTGATATCTGTGTGCGTATCCTGATCCAGGAGCATTGTAGAGGGGAGGGAGGGGAAGTTATTTTGGGCTCCCCTCTAGTACTGCAGAGCTCATTGCAGAGAGAGGGTGAGAGAAGGAGAACACTGCACACCCCCACCTCTGCCAAATCTCCCCAGAGCAGAGCCAGTCTGGCTGCAGTGCTTGCTCTGCTCCCACACCCTCCACTCTATTTTAAGGCTGGCGATAGTGTACTGCTCCCCCTCAATGGACCCCTGTATCTCCCTGTGTGGCCCAGAGCATGTGTCTCGGCCCCAACGGACGTTTGCACACAAAGAGCTACTCCAGTCTGCCTTCGCAGCTCGTCTAAAGGTGATACTACTGATAACCTCAGTAGATAAGGCAAACACTGGACTCCATTGACTCTTGAAGGTGATCATGTAAGCTTCACACAGACAAGGTCACCAGTTAGGCTACATTTTCTTCAGTTGGTTTCTGTACAGTTGAAAGTGGAGCTGGGCTCTGTATTGTATCCCAAGGGGTTGTGTATTGTAGTCCTCTACACGTTTCCCTGACTTCCTTTCTGAATGTAGATTACCAGGCCACTGAAGCCAAGCCCAGGGTGGGGCCTAGGCTGCATTCCAGAGTCAGACACCAGGAAAGCAGAATAGCTCCTCAGCGTTTCCTTCCCATCTAGATACAGGGTTGCATCCCAAATGACACCCTATTTCCTACATAGTGCACTACTTTTGACCAGGGCCCGCACCAAATAAGAAATATGGTGCCATTTGGGAAGCACCCACACAGTAACAGCCCAGATGCCCCGATTCTCATTTTTCATAATCAAATCGAACTTTATTTGTCACATGCGGTGACTACCTTACCATGAAATGCTTACTTACAAGCCTTTAACCAACAGTGCAGTTCAAGAAAGAGTTAAGAAAATATTTACCAAATAAACTAAAGTAGAAAATAATAAAAAATAACACAATAAAATAACAATAACGAGTCTATATACAGGGGGTACCGGTACAGAGTCAATGTGGAGGCTATATACAGGGGGTACCGGTACAGAGTCAATGTGTGGGGGTACAGGTTAGTCGAGGTCATTTGTACATGGACTGTAGGTAGGGGTGAAGTGACTATGCATAGATAATAAACAGCGAGTAGCAGCATTGAAAAAGAAATGGGGGGGTGTCAATGTAAATAGTCCGGTGGCCATTTGATTAATTGTTCAGGAGTCTTATGGCTTAGGGGTAGAAGCTGTTAAGGATCTTTTTGGTCCTAGATTTAGCGCTCTAGTACTGCTTGCCATGCGGTAGCAGAAAAAACAGTCTATGACTTGGGTGACAGGAGTCTTTGAATTATTTTTGGTCTTTCCTCTGACACCGCCTGGTATAGAGGTCCTGGATGGCAAGAAGCTTGGCCCCAGTGATGTACTGGGCCATACGCACTACCCTCTGTAGGGTCTTACAGTCAGATCCCGAGCAGTTGCCATTCCAGGTAGTGATGCAACCGGTCAGGATGCTCTCGATGGTGCAGCTGTAGAACATTTTGAGGATCTGGGGACCCATGCCAAATCTGGGGACCCATGGCAAATCCTAATAATGCTGTACAAGCAATAAAGCAGTCTACTTCACATTTGCAACACTTTACACACTATAGTACACTGAGGGAAATGTCTGCCCATAAAGACACCATTGACATTAATATCTATGGTTGTTTGTTATACTGTAACTCCTGTGTCTATTATATTTAGGATCACCTATCTCATGTTGGGCATACACTAACAGTACACAGTTCAGATAAGGTGTAGCTGTTCACTAGCTGGGAAGCAGATGTTCAAGGTAGAAAGTACCCATGTTTGGGCCAATTGCATAGTCGTAAGGTTGAGATGCGATTATACTGATTTGGCAGCTGCTTAACGGCGGCAGTCGGTGGCCGTGACAGCCGTTAGTAAGGCCGCCTGTTCCTGGAATTCTGGGTAATTAGCCTCGGCGCACACCGGACGTCTCTGTCTGACGGAGACAACAATAAGCCCTTTAGTGTTTCTCTCAGTCTCTGTTGCTTCACGGGCGCTAATCACAGAGCTGAGAGCCTGTTTGCATCCTAAATGGTACCCTATTCCCGATGTAGTGCACTACACTTGACCAGGGCCCATTTGGGATGCACACAGAGACTTGTTGGACAGAAAGCAGGCTGCTCTACTACAGAGGTGTATACATTAGGGCACAAAGTAGCAAAAAGTAGTAAAATGTTTTGCAATGGAAAATGAACACGAGCATTTCACATTGGATCCGTTCAGGTAATCTACACATAATCATAATTTGGCGAACTCGCTACTGCCCCTCTCTCTCTCTCTAGTGCTCCGAGCCTGAAGAGGTAAGCCCTAATGGTTAAAGCAGAGGTACAGTATGAGACTACTATAAAGTGGTGCACTATATAGTAAAAAAGGCACCATTTCAGACATAGCCATAGTATCTGAGAGGTCGAGAGACAGAATGGAGCTGGCTGCCTGGTGATGGTCGGTCAGGCCAGTGTGTTAATAAGCTGACTGGAGCCTGGCAGTTATTATTCCTCCTAGCTTGTTGTTGTATTTTAAGTCAAATTCCTCTATTGGGGCCTGATGATTCTACATGCCTCTGCATTTCCTGTTGCACAGGACGAAAGGGTCCGGACAGGGTCAGAGCGATAGCTGAGACGGTGGGAGGTGGAGATGGTTCTAGGGGGGCGGTGGAGGAGGAGTAGAGGAGGGCTCCTCTCCAGATGCAAAGGCCTGCTGCTGGACCGTTGTTGGAGTAGGGAGCTGAGAACTGTGAAATGGAGCGGTCCTAGCTATAGCACAGGGGCTTAACCACTCAGACTCATAGAGAAGAGATAATCCATACTTCATCTGCATAAATGCTGCCTACCACACTCTCCACCCTCGCCTCCCCACCGCTTCCCTCACCCAGCCAAACCCCAGCCACCTGCAGAGCTACACAACAGACTCGGAGCATGAATAGTGGATGACTTTGAAAATAACATTTTGAGAACTGCATATCCACACCCAGTGGAAAATCTCTTTCATACCCAATGCCCGGGGACCTGGGAGCTCATCTGAGCTGGGGAATAGTCAAAGGCAACCCATATTCACAGCCAGGCAACTAGGCAGGCAGCTAGGCAGGCATCTCTTTAATCTGGCCCCAGCCAAGTGGATTTACTCTGCATTCATGATATATGCTCACAGCTCGCTTGAGCACATCATATTAAATCATTGTTTTTGATATTTTGAATTTATCTTACAAATGTATGTTTTGAATAAAAATCAGGTTTGTATAAGCCAGGGCTTCAAAGCTGGCATTTATTTTTTTAATGGGGGAGGGTTATTCAGTTCTACATGTAGGAAATATGATCTGGGTTGTCTAAATATTCATGATGAGTTTTCAGCTTGGAGTGTGATCTTTAAGGACTCACACACACACACACACACACACACACACACACACACACACACACACACACACACACACACACACACACACACACACACACACACACACACACACACACACACACACACACACACACACACACACACACACACACACACACACACACACACACACACACACACACACACACACACCCCTACTGTTGTATTTGTATATCAATGACTAAACTCAGTGTTCAAAGAAGCTAGTAGACCTCCCCTCTCTTTATTAGCCTTTTAGTGAGAGAACCTCTTTGTTGAGTGTCATTAATCTGTAATTAAAACAATTTAAACAGTAATTACACAATCCTATCAGAAAAGATCCTATACCAACCCAGCTCCAGTCACGCACAGCTCTACTACTTAGTTATCTCTCACAGTGTAAAGGAATGATACTGCACTGAGGCACAATATATTACTTCTCGTGATACACGATATTACATTTTTGGCCGATACCCATATCCAATATTGTCCTTGCCAAAAAAAACTCTACCGATAACCGATATTTACAATTTTATCGGCCTTTTAAGCATTCTAGTACAGTCAAATAGCTAACACACACATGGACACAGTGGACTAAGGCACTGCATCTCAGTGCAAGAGGCGTCACTACAGTCCCTGGTTCGAATCCAGGCTATCACATCCGGCTGTGATTGGGAGTTCCATAGCGCAGCGCACAATTGGCCCAGCGTCGTCCGGGCCCGGCATTGTAAATAAGAATTTGTTGTTATCTGACTTGCTTAGTTAAATAAAGGTTACACACACACACACACACACACACACACACACACACTGACCAAATAGGTATTTTGTTGGCATTTACGTATGTCCCAATTACCAGTAAAACATAATCAAAACCTATTTCTTTCACTTACTTGCTGTGCTGTTTTGTTGTTCATTTGTTCAGTCGTTTCATTCTCAACCCGGATTTCTATGGAACGCCGTTTGGGTCTTTGAGAGTCCCAAAAGATACAAGTCAAATAACTTAATTTGACCTGTCAAATAACACCAACATCTGTTTCAGTAACTATAGTTAGCTAGATAACTATATAGCTAGTTGTCATCATCTAAAATAACCCTAATTTATAAGACAGTTCTTATTTGATTAATGGTGGTCGGACCCATCTAGCCACAATACGGATTCGCCACAATAGTGGACTTTGCGGTTAGCCTTCAAAATAAAAGTATGGCATAATTCTACTATTTGTATTCATTTTCAGTACTCTCAATTACATACTTTTATTTTGAAGGCAAACCGCAAATTCCACTATTGTGCCAATCCCCAATTGTGGCTAGCTTCACAACACAAACCCGGTGCGGTCAAGCCTCACTAGCCAGATGAAGCTAGCTGGCTGCTTATAACGTTAGGTTTGGGCAACAGGGTTAAGTTGCTGACTAGCTACTTATTTTCATGAACTGAAGTTCAATTTCAATAGGCGAACAACAAGTGGCAACCTATCTAATACTTACAAGGATTCCTAAATCATTGCTATGAATAATGAAAATGACTGAAGATTCTACTGGTCAGGCTGGTTGCATTGTTGCAAGCTAGGTACCAAGCTATAGCTAGCTAACCCAGAAGTTGCGGTCCAACAAATGATGCTTTATTACCAACGTTGTATTGTAAACACATCGTTCGTGGCCGGTGTTTGCAGACTTTTGTGTACCGCTTTGACAGTGCTACTGTATCTTTTTTGACAAACGGCGTTCCATAGTATGTATGTTGTGAAGCTGATAGCAGTGATGCTATTACTGTGTAACTCCAGTAGGGCAACATCTGAAAATTAGTGCACTTGGTAGAGTTTACGATGGCTCGAGCAGTCGGTGAAATCCACCATCAGAGAACGGTTGATTGTCAAGGGCAATGAATTCCCATTATATTGGCTTTCATGGATTTCGCCTTTGAGTTGACTTGCTGAAATGTTGTTACTCTTTCAAATGACTGCTTGACTTGTTGACTGCTTGATCCACACAGCAGACATTGTGGGCTAGGTTAGGAATGCTGTGTAGCACGTATAGTGCAACATTTTACCTGGCGTCATTACGTCATGTACCTATGTTATATAGGTATGCACATCAGCTTTAACATTGGTTTTGCACATCGGGGCGTTAAACTAGACATCGTGAACATATGTTCACTGATATATTGTGCATCCCTAATTACGACCTTTAATGATTCTGCTGTCTCTCTCTTTCTCTCTCCCCCTCTGTCTCTCAATTCAATTCAATTTGCTTTATTGGCATGATGTAACAATGTACATATTGCCAAAGCTTTCTTTGAATATTTACAATATTAAAATAAGTAGAATCAAAATTTTCAACAGGACAACAGTAACACCAATAACCAAGGGTCAAAACAACCATACATTGAACAATATCAATAAGCCCCGTCGCGGACCAGGATGTCTTGCTCCCAGACAGACTAAAGAACTTCTTTGCTTGCTTTGTAGACAATACAGTGCCACTGACACGGCCCGCTACCAAAACCTGTGGACTCTCCTTCACTGCAGCCGACGTGAGTAAAATATTTAAACATGTTAACCCTCGCAAGGCTGCAGGCCCAGACGACATCCCCAGCTGCGTCCTCAGAGCATGCACAGACCAGCTGGCTGGTGTGTTTACGGACATATTCAATCAATCCTTATCCCAGTCAGCTGTTCCCACATGCTTCAAGAGGGCCACCATTGTTCCTGTTCCCAAGAAAGCTAAGGTAACTGTGCTAAACGACTACCGCCCCATAGCACTCACTTCCGTCATCATGAAGTGCTTTGAGAGACGAGTCAAGGACCATATCACCTCCACCCTACCTGACACCCTAGACCCACTCCAATTTGCTTACCGCCCCAATAGGTCCACAGACGACGCAATCGCAACAACACTGCACACTGCCCTAACCCATCTGGACAAGAGGAATACCTATGTGAGAATGATGTTCATCGACTACATCTCAGCATTTAACACCATAGTATCCTCCAAACTCGTCATCAAGCTCGAGACCCTGGGTCTCGACCCCGCCCCGTGCAACTGGGTACTGGACTTCCTGACGGGCCACCCCCAGGTGGTGAGGGTAGGTAACAACATCTCCATCCCGCTGATCCTCAACACTGGGTCCCCACAAGGGTGCGTTGTGAGCCCTCTCCTGTACTCCCTGTTCACCTACGACTGCGTGGCCATGCACACCTCCAACTCAAACATTAAGTTTGCAGACGACACTAGGCTTGATTACCAACAATGACGAGGGAGGAGGAGGAGGGCCCTCAGAGTGTGGTGTCAGGAAAATAACCTCACACTAAACGTCAACAAAACAAAGGAGATGATCGTGGACCATAAATATCATCAAGGACAACAACCACCCGAGCCACTGCCTGTTCACCCCGCTATCATCCAGAAGACGAGGTCAGTACAGGTGCATCAAAGCAGGGACCGAGAGACTGAAAAACAGCTTCTATCTCAAGGCCATCAGACTGTTAAACAGCCACCACTAACATTGAGTGGCTGCTGCCAACATACTGACTCAACTCCAGCCACTTTAATATTGGAAAAATTGATGTAAAAAATGTATGACTAGCCACCTTAAACAATGCCACTTAATATAATGTTTACATACCCTACATTACTCTCTCTCATATGTATATACTGTACTCTATACCATCTACTGCATCTTGCCATCTTTATGTAATAAATGTATCACTAGCCACTTTAAGCTATGCCAATTTTATATGTTTACATACCCTACATTATTCATCTGATATGTATATATTGTACTCGATACCATCTACTGCATCTTGCCTATGCTATTCTGTACCATCACTCATTCATATATCTTTATGTACATATTCTTCATCTTTACACTTGTGTGTATAAGGTAGTTGTTGTGAATTGTTAGGTTAGATTACTCGTTGGTTATTACTGCATTGTCGGAACTAGAAGCACAAGCATTTCGCTACACTCGCATTAACACTTGCTAACCATGTGTATGTGACAAATAAAATTTGATTTGATTTGACATGTGCAGGTTGATTGGTCTGTCAGACACAGTCCATCATCTTATGGCAGGCAGCAATGTGGTGCACTGCCAACCCACAGCTCTCTGTGTCCTCCCAACGGGACAGGTGGCCGATCCTTGAATCCTTGAATAAGAGTTTCAAATTTGGGGAAATGACACTAATTGCTTTATATTTTTTACATTTTGTCAGGAAATGCAGCTCTGTCTCAGGATCTGCTGTTGTGTAGCTGTTGCACAGCCTTTCCTCTACAGGGAGCCAAGTTTTCCTGTGTCTACCCTTCTCAATGGCAAGGCTGTGCTCACTGAGCCTGTACTTTGTCTCTCTCTCCCTCTCTTTATAATCTGACATGTCCCCTCTCCATTAAGATAGATGGGGAGGAAGGGGCCCGGAGGCTGGATAGAGGGAGCGATAAAAGAGCAACATAGATGTGTACTGTGTTGTACATGTATCTCCAGTCACCTGGTTTTAGTGTAAATGCTCTCCACGAGAGAGAGAGAGAGAGAGAGAGAGAGAGAGAGAGAGAGAGAGAGAGAGAGAGAGAGAGAGAGAGAGAGAGAGAGAGAGAGAGAGAGAGAGAGAGAGAGAGAGAGAGAGAGAGAGAGAGAGAGAGAGAGAGAGAGAGAGAGAGAGAGAGAGAGAGAGAGAGAGAGAGAGAGAGAGAGAGAGAGAGAGAGAGAGAATAAATAAATACGTGTCTGGGCCAAAGCACAAAGGTCCTGATAGATTTATCCATGTAGCTCAATATGTTATGAGACATAGATATACAGTTGAAGTCAGAAGTTTACATACACCTTAGCCAAATACATTTAAACTCAGTTTTTCACAATTCCTGACATTTAATCCTCGTAAAATCCTAGTCTTAAGTCAGTTAGGATCACCACTTTATTTTCCGAATGTGAAATGTGAGAATAATAGTAGAGAGAGATATTTATTTCAGCTTTTATTTCTTTCATCACATTCCCAGTGGGTCAGAAGTTTACATATACTCAATTTGTATTTGGTAGCATTGACTTTAAATTGTTTAACTTTGGTCAAACGGTTTGGTTAGCCTTCCACAAGCTTCCCACAATAAGTTTGGTCAATTTTGGCCCATTCCTCCTGACAGAGCTGATGTAACTTAGTCAGGTTTGTAGGCCTCCTTGCTCGCATACGCTTTTTGAGTTCTGCCAAAACTTTTTCTATAGGATTGAGGTCAGGGCTTTGTGATGGCCACTCCAATACCTTAACTTTGTTGTCCTTAAGCTATTTTCCACAACTTTGGTATACTTTGGATCATTGTCCATTTGGAAGACCCATTTGTGACCAAGCTTTCACTTCCTGACTGATGTCTTAAGATGTTGCTTCAATATATCCATTTAATTTTCCTTCCTTGTGATGCCATCCATTTTGTGAAGTGCACCAGTCCCTCCTGCAGCAATGCACCCCCACAACATGATGCTGCCACCCCCGTGCTTCATGGTTAGGATGGTGTTCTTCGGCTTACAAGCCTCCCCCTTTTTCCTCCAAACATAACAATGGTCATTATGGCCAAACAGTTCTATTTTTGTTTCATCAGACCAGAGGACAAAAATTATGATCTTTGCAAACTGCTGTCTGGATTTTTTATGGTGGTTTTAGAGCAGTGGCTGCTTCCTTGCTGAGCGGCCATTCAGGTTATGTCGCTATAGGACTCGTTTTACTGTGGATATAGATACTTTTGTACCTTGTTTCCTCCAGCATCTTCACAGGGTCCTTTGCTGTTTTTCTGGGATTGATTTGCTTTCAAAGTACGTTCATCTCTTGAGACAAAGCACGTCTCCTTGCTGAGCGGTATGACGACTGCGTGGTCCCATGGTGTTTATACTTGCGTACTATTGTTTGTACAGATGAACGTGGTACCTTCAGGCGTTTGGAAATTGCTCCCAAGGATGAACCAGACTTGCGGAGATCTATAATTTTTTTCTGAGGTCTTGGCTGATTTCTTTTGAATTTCCTATCATGTCAAGCAAAGAGGCACGGAGTTTGAAGGTACGCCTTGAAATACATCCACAGGTGCACCTCCAATTGACTCAAATTATGTAAATTAGCCTATCAGGAGCTTCTAAAGCAATGTCATAATTTTCTGGAATTTTGTTTAAAGGCACAGTCAACTTAGTGTATGTAAACTTCTAACCCACTGGAATTGTGATCCAATGATTTATAAGTGAAATAATCTGTTAGCAATTTTTGGGGAAATGACTTGTGTCAAGTAGATGTCCTAACCGACTTGCCAAAACTTTAGTTTGTTAACAAGACATTTGTGGAGTGGTTGAAAAACAAGTTTTAATGACTCCAACTTCCGTAAGTGTATGTAAATTTCCGACTTCAACTGTACATGTATACTGAGTTGAAGGTTGGCTATCTGACGGAGAGCCCTGGGCCGAGCCGTAAAAAGTTTATCAGCGGCCGGCTGCATCAGTCTGAGATCATATTTGAAAAGCAGCGGCCGTTATCTTGATGTACTGCGTGTCCATTGTGTTATGCCTTGTCTGTGATTGACTGGAGAAATATGGTCGCGTTATGCTGACATCTCTGCGCATTGTAAAGGAACATGTCTCTCTGGGGACATTAGATATAGTATCTGTGGAAATAGGTTGGGGGGGGGGTCTGTTTTGAGCTCTCCACTGTATCTGCCTGCAAGTATAATGTTTTCATCTCACACAGGGGGTTAGGGGGAGGAGGGGGACCTGTTATGAGATATCCACTGTATCTGGCTGACTGTCTGTTTCCATCTCACACAGGGGATAGTGGGAATAGGGCTCCTTTCCTCTTTTCCTACCCTCTTGTCTGTAAATTCTATGTATTGAGATATCCCGCTGCAGCCGGACAATGAGCGGCGTGCTGGCTTGGCCTTGTAGCATTACTAGCTACTTGGAAGTGGAACATATGTCCCTCTCCATCCCTTCAGAGCTCACACAGACCTCTCTTTCCCCCTCGCTACAGGCCGAAAGTTACGCCATCATCACACCCACAACCCCCCGCCATCCTCCATCTATTCCCTTCTACCGCTAATCTCTGTCTCCAGAGGAGGGTGAATTCCTCCTGTGTCTCTCCACCCAGTCACACCCCGTAGCCAATCAAACAGTCCCATCACGAGCAGTGACCCCTCCCAGAAGGCCTGGGCCTGTTGTTTTACTGCTGTTGCCTCCTGTCAGACCACGGCTAGAGTTGGACTTCTTATCTTTCTCCTCTTTTTTACATCTTCTTTCCTCTCCACTCCCCCCATCTTCTCTCACTCCCCCCTCTCTCAGCTTTATAGAAATGATTTATCCTCATGTTGGTTAGCCTGTCTGTGTTTGAGAGAATATGCAGTGAGAACTGTCAATGCTGATTGCATTCCAGAACCAAGTCATGAAGTGTGAGGAATGCTTGTGAAGGGTGACCGTTTTTTCTCAGCCAATGAATGAACATCAGTCCTGCAGACATTAAGGTCATATCAGACGTTGCTATGTGTTGGGTTGAGTTTAGTTTAGTTTAGTAGTTAGTTATCTAGTTCCATCACAGTGGGGGAAAGTGACTGTGATCTCCTGTTGTGAGGCCACCAGTCAGACCTCAGTGTTCCAGATAGGTTTTTAAATAGACTCAACACTTGTTGAAAGTCGGAGGTGGCCCCTGTATCTAGCGGCTAGCCCATCAACACGTCCAGTCAACCAAGTTTTATCCAGACTCACTCTGTCAGGTCTTTAGCACAAAAGAACAAAAGCATTGGCGAGGATGTGGATGGCAGTGGTGGAGGGGCTTCTGGGAAGCGGTAAGAAAAGGTTTAAAAAAGGGGGGTGGGGTTGGGGAAGGAGAGAGGAGTGAGGCAGGGCAGGCCTGTGAAACGAGGAGGCCATGCGTGAGATGAGAGGGGAACGGGGGGGAAGAGAGAATGAGAGATTTGGCTCAGGATCACTCACCAGAGGAGGACAGATTAAAGTCCCATCAAGACAGGATGCATCGTCAAGGGCTTTGGTCTTCTCCCCTGTAGTGGCGGGCATGTGTGCGTGTGTGTGTGTATGTGTGTGTGTTACCTCATGCCGTGTGTGTATCTCTGAATGTGTATGATAACTCATGTCCCAGTCACTCTACTGGACTGAGTGTGTTTGTCTCCACTCCCAGTTTAGTCAAATCAAATCAAGGTTTTTTTGTCCCTTACATATATTTTCAGGTGTTATAGCAGGTGCAGTGAAATGCTTGTATTACTAGCTCCAACAGTATAGTAGAATGTCTTGTGTTACTAGCTCCAACAGTATAGTAGAATGTCTTGTGTTACTAGCTCCAACAGTGTAGTAGAATGTCTTGTGTTACTTGCTCCAACAGTATAGTAGAATGCCTTGTGTTACTAGCTCCAACAGTCTAGTAGAATGTCTTGTGTTACTAGCTCCAACAGTGCAGTAGAATGCCTTGTGTTACTAGCTCCAACAGTGCAGTAGAATGCCTTGTGTTACTAGCTCCAACAGTATAGTAGAATGTCTTGTGTTACTAGCTCCAACAGTGTAGTAGAATGTCTTGTGTTACTAGCTCCAACAGTGTAGTAGAATGTCTTGTGTTACTAGCTCCAACAGTGTAGTAGAATGTCTTGTGTTACTAGCTCCAACAGTATAGTAGAATGTATTGTATTAATGGCTCCAACAGTGTAGTAGAATGTCTTGTATTACTAGCTCCAACAGTGTAGTAGAATGTCTTGTGTTACTAGCTCCAACAGTGTAGTAGAATGTCTTGTGTTACTTGCTCCAACAGTGTAGTAGAATGTCTTGTGTTACTAGCTCCAACAGTATAGTAGAATGTATTGTATTAATGGCTCCAACAGTGTAGTAGAATGTCTTGTATTACTAGCTCCAACAGTGTAGTAGAATGTCTTGTGTTACTTGCTCCAACAGTCTAGTAGAATGTATTGTGTTACTAGCTCCAACAGTGCAGTAGAATGCCTTGTGTTACTAGCTCCAACAGTATAGTAGAATGTATTGTGTTACTAGCTCCAACAGTGCAGTAGAATGCCTTGTGTTACTAGCTCCAACAGTATAGTAGAATGTATTGTATTAATGGCTCCAACAGTGTAGTAGAATGTCTTGTGTTACTTGCTCCAACAGTGTAGTAGAATGTCTTGTGTTACTAGCTCCAACAGTATAGTAGAATGTCTTGTGTTACTAGCTCCAACAGTATAGTAGAATGTATTGTGTTACTAGCTCCAACAGTGTAGTAGAATGCCTTGTGTTACTAGCTCCAACAGTATAGTAGAATGTATTGTGTTACTAGCTCCAACAGTGTAGTAGAATGTCTTGTGTTACTTGCTCCAACAGTGTAGTAGAATGTCTTGTGTTACTAGCTCCAACAGTATAGTAGAATGTCTTGTGTTACTAGCTCCAACAGTGCAGTAGAATGCCTTGTGTTACTAGCTCCAACAGTGTAGTAGAATGTCTTGTGTTACTAGCTCCAACAGTGTAGTAGAATGTCTTGTGTTACAAGCTCCAACAGTATAGTAGAATGTATTGTATTACTAGCTCCAACAGTATAGTAGAATGTATTGTGTTAGTAGCTCCAACAGTGTAGTAGAATGTCTTGTGTTACTAGCTCCAACAGTATAGTAGAATGTCTTTTGTTTCTAGCTCCAACAGTGTAGTAGAATGTCTCACAATTCAACATTAATACACAAATAATCTAAAATCTAAACAAGAAATCAAGAAATGACATAACAAGTCCAATTTCTAATCCAGATTAGATATATTAGTTAGCTTGTGTCAGAATCCAGATATACAAATGTAGTGTGTAGAGACAGTATATAATTTAGAAAGAAAAGTGTATGTACATTAGTAGGTATATTAGGATGAGCTATGTTGAGAAAATGTTGTATACATTCACAGTTAGTAACAACAGTTCATAAACAGAATTTGAGGTCACCAGTTCAGCAGCGGACCCCTCCTTCAGCCCCAGTCCAGCCAACACAGATAAGGTCTCCTATCCCGTTCGTCTGTTTGATCCTCCAGTTCCTATCATTTCAGTCAATTACGACCCAGCCCTGTCTGTAACTGAGCCGGGGCCTGTTTGCCTGGCTGGGAGGACTTGGCTCTGGAGCCATGCTGTGAAGGCCAGCAGAGCCAGTCTGTTCCCTCTCTCCCCTCAGCCCAGGGAGAGTGGGCTGTGTTGGGCTGCTGCCACACGTTGTCAGCCTGCCTCTCTGACTTCCCTTCCTCCTCCTGTTGACTTCCCCTTCTGCTGCCTACTCTCCAGACCTCCAGGCCATTCCACAAACAGCCCTTGTTATGGCTGGCTTTTTCCATCACATTACTCAGTTTTTTATTGTTTTGTAACAGGCCACTGTCGGGGTAGTGTAATATAATGCATCCGTTCCCTCTAAAACCCTTGTCAGGTGACCGTGTTCGAGACTGGTGGAGGGGTGCCGAGAGGGCAGCCGGTAGAACAGAAGGGCTGATGGGAAATTGGACGACCCAAGGTTACCCAAGCAGTCTTTGCTGGGGGATTAATTGTGTAAGAGCCATGTAATGATTGCTGGCACAGATCCTGACTGAAATCCTGTTACCCACGCTGCACTGGGGCAGGGAGGGAGACCTAGGACCTGTGGAGGCAAGGCAACACTCGTCACAGGCACCCTGAGCCTGCCAGGAATCAAATGAGTTCTGTATTTAGTGGAAGGACAGTAGCTACTCCAATACTAACCACAGGGCCTCTCATTCTTTCATTAGATACTTGCAAATGTGTGAATATTTACTACTTCATAATGAGCTGTTACTGCCAGAAATTATTTTCAGATTGTTTCGTTCTGAACAGAACCACTATTTTTCTTGCACTGTTCCACTGTTCAGACCAGCATAATAAAGTTCGAAACCAAATCGAACACAATAAAAAGTACCGTTTTATATCTTTCATTTCTATTCCTTTTTTTAACCTGTGAAATAAATCGACATTGTTTTTACATTTATCTCATTAAATGAATACAAGCTTGCAATCCAGAGACGTTAAAGCAAGAAATTCCTCCATAATCTCTGGGGAAGCTAATTGTGTTCATGCTTGATAGGTGGGGAGAGAGCGTGTCAGAGGGGTGGACATGGAGGAGGCTTGGCTTGACGCGCTGGGCATCATGATCATGATGTGCATTATAATGTGTTTGGGATATTGATAGTAGACCTATTATTACTTCACCATATTACATAATTATATACTAACTTGAGACCTATGGAGGAGTGGCTAATATGGAGGAGCTTTGATTGTCCGATCATTGGCTCAACGCCCTGGGCCAGAGATCGCTAACAAGCTCTTGTGGCACCAGAACTCAAAACACGCGTTACCTTTTTGTTGTTAATAAATACAATGTGAAACGTGGGAACTAATAGTATCCTTAACTAGTCTAGAAAAAGCTGTTAGGCAGACACTGGAAGGAGAAGTGACAGAGTGAGTGCTTCGCATAGGCGTTTATTGTGGGACTGAAAAAAATGCTTGGAACATAAAATATCATTATTAACCGTTTCCCATGCTTTTAAAATAATGGTTCTGTTCCGGAACACTAGAGAGCAATTTTGTTATTGTTTCTGTTTCTGTTCCTCAATTATTTAGTTATTTTCCGGGTTTCTATTCTGTTCTATTCTATTCTGTATTCTAGATGTATTGGAGTAAGACTGGAGGAATCCATCTTTGTCTTTTACCTTGGATATTTAGAACAGGGAAGTGTTATACTGAACAGCGGTTTATACAGAAGAACAACTTCAGACCTTTCTCATGGGTGATGCATTTTGTTTCCCAGTGTTTCTCAGTTCTCTTTCTCTTGCAACCCCCAATGCAAGGATTCTGCATCAGTCTTAACACTTCATACATCAAATCAAATCAAATTTGATTTGTCACATACACATGGTTTTTACATCATTCAGGAGTGAAGATTGACACTGAAGTGCAGAGTTTCAGTCCTAGCTACTTGGATCATTGTTCCACTTTTGGTTTCATACTGCAGCATAGAACAGAGGCAGCCCTCCCTTAGCTCCTCAACTATCTCCTAGCAGGGACAGTCCTTATGGCCTATTGAGTTGTGTGATGGATGACTCTGGGATTGATGGAGATAGATAGAGATTGTGGCTGCTGTTAATTGATGTATCTCTTCATCTCCCTCCTTTGTCCAGGCTCACCTCCTCTCTCCTCCCCTGTTTCATCCAGAACAACACAGACATGTAGACCCTGAGATGGGAGAACTATTGTCTCTATAAGATCTAATACAGTGAAATATAATACTGTATACTATCACATTCCAGATCTGTTTTGTTTCTCATTGTTGTTGAATGTACACAGTTAGATTCATTCATTCAGACATTCATAGTCATATGATGTAGTGTTATGACTCCTCTGTGTTGTTTGACCTTGTGTGTCACTGTGATGCATCCATACATAGTGCACTACTTTTGACCAGAGCCCAATTTGTACTTGTCAGAAGTAGTGCACTACATAGGGAATAAGGTGCCATTCGGGACTCAGAACATTGTGCGTGTTGCAGACTGACTGACTAGCATTCTGTGTGGTAGTGACTCAGACCTGCTAGTTTTCACAGTCATGTATTAGTTGAGCACAGAGCACAGGGCCGTCTACTAGGAACCTGTGAAGTCTTTAACCCCGACTGTGGGCCTAACCCACGCATACGCACACACACACTTCAGGAAAGGTGTTAGGAGGGAGAACACACTACACAGAGAGGAATGCAACAGAAAAACACTGACTAACCTTCATTTCCCGTACCTGGAACCCCACTAAAGCTTTTAATCTAGCATAGGCTGAGAGTGGAAACACTCACACAGGTACACCTAGCTACACGTGCACGCACACGCACCCACACACACCTGGTGTCAGGAGATGTCCTGTGTGGAAGTGTCTCCTACTCTTAGAGATCTCTCTGCCCCACACTGTCAGTCTGATCCGGTCAGACTAGGATGAATAAAGTGTAGGTTTGACTAATCCTCCACTTGCCGCGAGGCCAAATCCCTATCTGTCTGACGCTTCCTTTCTCAGAAGTTTCTTTCTTTATGGTGTGACAACCCTCCCACTCTGTCTGCCGTATTCTGTCTTTGTTCTTGTTTTCTTATTAGGATGCCGGTGGGCGGAGTTGAGAGGGTCGTCAGCTACATGGGAAACACCTGGGCCAGGTGTCTCCCAGGATAAATAGACCTCTTCCACATTCATGGAGGAGACTCTCTCCATGCAGACACCCGTTGTAGATTGTGTTGTGGTTCTTGGTGGCCGTTTGTTTGTTTGCTTTGGCACCTTTCATCACCCTGCATTATCACATTCATGCATGCAAAACACTCACTTACACTACTGATTACTGATTACACACACCATTGTATATTATACTTAGTTACTTCTTTAATAAATATAGATTTTGCTACTCCTTATCTCCACGTTGTCTCCCTTTGTTACGGGCTTTGAGCCGGTTCGTGACAAGTGGGGGCTCATCCGGGATCTTTTCCACTATTGGTTTGGGAGACCGTGGAGGTACGTGTTTGGATTGAATATGGTGTTTGAGTGTGATCGGCCCAGTATTGGTTGCCTTTTTGTTTGGTTTGTGTGCTATGTTGGAGAGAGTATAATGGTTAGTTTCCAGGCCCTGCCTAGCCTGAACTCTTGTTCTACTTTCTGTTGGGACGTCAGTCTGAAGTGAGTAATCTGCTGTGTACCTCGGTGGGAGATTTGGGTAGGGTAGTGGAACTTGCTACCCGGAGCTATAGCCTTTTTCCCCTGATAGGTTTAGCGACGTGTTTCATTTTTTGGAATATGTTGGGCATGGTTAATGTTTGTTATTTTTGTGTGGTGTCTGTGGACTGAGCAGTTGTCTCGGGGCACATCCGTGGCTTGGTGGAATTTGCCAGCATGCTGGGGAGTTCTATTTCCTTGCCAGCGGGCTACAGTGCGTAAATTCCCACCGCAAATCTGCACGAAGACTAGGGTTGAGTTATTGTAGGTTTTGGGGAAGCTCCATATCTCATCTCTCTTCTGTGGTGCTCAGGGTGATTGTCAATTCTCGGGTTGTGTTCTGGTGTGCTCAGCAGAAGGGAAGAGCGAGAATTGTTTTTTGTGTGATTATGGCGTCTTATGTAGATAAGTTCATTCGCTCTCCATCAGAGGAATTGTTAGATTTAGGTACTAAAGAACAGCTGTTGAAGGTCGCGAACACTACAAGGTTGAGATTAGTGATAAACGTCTAAAGAATTCTATTAGGTTGATATTGAAAGCCAATCTGATGGAGAGTGGTATTCTTGAAGTTACCACCGGGCCAGCCTCTGCTGAGGATTTGTTGTCTCCCCATAACGTTACAATGGCCATTCCATCGGTTAGTCCTAGTAGCCTTCTTTTTGAACAGCAGAAAGAACTGCTTTTGTTACAGCTAGAGCATGATCGTGAGAAGCTAGAGCATGATCGTGAGAAGCTAGAGCATGATCGTGTGAAATATGAAAAGGAATTGGCATTTAAACAAGATATGGAGCGTGCTAAAATCAAGTTGCAACAAGAACGTATAGAGTTGGTTAGGGAAGGAAAGATCTCAGGGGAGAGTTTGTTTTGGGAAGGTCACCCAGATTTACCTAGGGGTAGTTCCGCTTTGGTCGTGCCCCAGAGACATTTGATATTGTTGGGAACTTGCGGTTATTGCCTCGGTTTAATGAAAGGGACCCCGAGACATTCT
Source organism: Oncorhynchus gorbuscha (assembly GCF_021184085.1). Taxonomy (NCBI): domain Eukaryota; kingdom Metazoa; phylum Chordata; class Actinopteri; order Salmoniformes; family Salmonidae; genus Oncorhynchus; species Oncorhynchus gorbuscha. The sequence continues at coordinate 73,117,103 of NC_060177.1, forward strand.
TTTCGTTGTTTGAGCGGGTTGCTGACGCTAGGAGTTGGCCTGATTCTGACCGCACTTTAATGTTGCAGTGTGTGCTGACTGGTAAAGCGCAGGAAGCATATTCAGCTCTTAGTGTACACGACAGTGCCAGTTATGATAAAGTTAAAACAGCTGTGTTACAGATTTATGAATTGGTCCCTGAGGCTTACCGCCAACGATTTAGAACTTTAAAAAGGGACGATAACCAGACTCATGTTGAGTTTGCGCGACAGTTATCTTTACAGTTTAATCGCTGGTGTTCTGCCTCTGCAGTTGTGACTTTCCAAGGGCTGTGTGATCTGATTATGTTAGAGCAATTTAAGGACACAATTCCTGATCGTATTGCCACTTATATTAATGAACAGAAAGTAAAGAATGTTGCTGAAGCTGCGGTTTTGGCGGACGAGTATGTGTTGACTCACAAAAGTGTCTTTGCAAAACCCCGTATTCGGAAAGAGTGGGGGTGTTCGGATAGATTTGGGCTTCGCTCACCGAGATACTTTGATTCTCGGGCAGAGTTCTATTCAACTAGGGTTGAACCTGACTCCCATGGTAAGGCTGACTTTGGGCAGGAGTGTCACTACTGTCAAGGTTCAGGTCATTGGAAAACGAATGTCCACTTCTCAGGTCAAAGGGTGCTTACGCTAAATCTAAGCCTGCTGCGTTAGCTGCACCTGTTCCACATCAGTTCATTCTTGACTCATTTCCTCAGGCCCAGGAGAATGTGAAAGTCCATATTGATCCAGACTATTTACCTTTCATTACAGAAGGTTTTGTGTCTATGTTAGGAAGTAAAGACCTAGTGCCAGTGAAGATCCTGAGAGACACAGGTGCCTCTGAATCATTTGTGTTGGAGTCTGTGTTACCCTTTTCTGCTGAGACTGATTCGGGAATAGTGTTCTAATTAGGGGAATAGGTTTGAACACTCTGTCAGTTCCATTGCATAAACTGATGTTGGATTGTGGGCTGGTGAAGGGTGAAGTTGTTGTGGGGGTGCGTCCTTCATTGCCTATTGAGGGTATCGACGTTATCCTTGGGAATAACTTAGCAGGTGAGCGGGTATGGCCAGTTGTGTTTCCATCTCTAGTGGTTTCCACTAAGCCGTCATTTGTTGGGATTCCTGATGAGAGTGTACAGAGTTTCCCAGAGGTGTTCTCTGCGTGTGCAGTGACACGTTCTATGAGCCGTGGCGAACTAGTCACTGCGCCGACTAATGATAATAATACAAAGTATGTCACTGTTTTCCCTGTTATCCCGTTATCTGTAACCCGCTCAGATCTAATCAATGCTCAACGGGATGACCCCACGTTGGAAGAGTTGCGTGATCAAATTGTGCCTATAGAACAGTTGGGAGATGTCGCCCATGGCTATTTTCTCCAAGAGGATGTCCTGATGAGAAAGTGGGTGTCTCATGATAGTGTTTTTCTGGGGGAGGCAATTAGTCAGGTTGTTGTACCAGTTAAGCTTCGTGAGTTGGTGTTGGAAACTTCTCACAGTGACGTTGCTGGACATATGGGGGTGAGGAAAACCTACAATCGCATATTAAGACATTTCTTTTGGCCTAGATTAAAGAGGGATGTTTCTGATTTTATCAAAACTTGTCACACCTGTCAATTAACTGGTAAGCCTAATCAAGCTATTAAACCAGTACCATTGTTTCCTATTCCTGTACTCAGCCAACCTTTTGAGTATCTAATTATTGACTGTGTGGGTCCTCTGCCTCATTCTAAAAAGGGTAGCAGTTACCTGTTCACTGTGATGTGTCAGACCACTAGGTTTCCTGCTGCCTATCCTCTCCGATCTATCACGACTAAATCGGTGTTAAAAGCTTTGACTCAGTTTCTCTCATTGTTTGGAATCCCTAAGGTCATTCAGAGTGATCAAGGATCTAATTTTACCTCTAATCTGTTTGGTCAGGTTCTTCAACAGCTTCATATTAAACACAATGTGTCTAGCGCCTATCACGCGCAAAGTCAAGGAGCACTGGAACGTTTCCATCAAACACTTAAGTCTTTGTTGAGAGCTTATTGTACTGAGATGGATAAGGATTGGGAGGAGGGGTTGCCTTGGTTACTGTTAGCCGCTAGGGAAGTTTCACAGGAGAGCACAGGTTTCAGTCCAAATGACCTTGTGTTTGGACATAGGGTGCGTGGACTTTTATCTGTTCTCCAGGATGACTGGAAGTCTCCCGAGCCTCCTCAGTCCCTGTGTTCGTATGTGTGTGATTTCCGGCGACGGCTGTATGCCGCTGGTGAAATGGCTAAAGAGAAGTTATCATCTTCACAGGATAGGATGAAGGGCATATTTGATCGCCGAACTGAGCCTCGTCACTTTAGTCCAGGTGACCAGGTTCTTGCTCTGCTGCCAATTGTTGGTTCTCCTTTTCAAGCCAAGTTTCAAGGTCCATATACAGTGGTGCGCCAGTACACTGAGCAAAATTATCTAGTTGCCACTCCAGAACGGAGGAAAGCACACCAGCTGTGCCATGTAAATCTGTTAAAACCCTATTATGCACGTTCCTCTGAGACTGAACAGTGGGATTCTACAGAGGACGGTAAACCTGTTCTTTTGGCTGATACCGTTGTTTCCTTGGGTTCTTGTCGTGCTAGATCTGTGCATGAGGAGGAAGATGTTCCTGGTCCTGACGATTGTATATTGCAGGGTAGATTGAAAAATTCAGAAACACTGGATATTTTAGACAGTCTTCTCACTCACCTACCTGTTGATGAGCGGAAAGAGATGGTTGGTCTGATTCAGAGATTTCCAGGTTTATTTTCTGATACACCTACACGTACAAACTTAATAGAACATGATATTGACATTGGAGGTGCTGACCCCATTCGTCAGCGGTTCTATAGAGTTTCTTCAGAGAAACTACGTTGTCTGGATGCTGAGGTCAAGTACATGCTGGAGAGTAAGATAGCAGAGCCTTCTTTCTCCAGTTGGGCTTCTCCCTGTATCTTGGTCAGTAAACCGGATGGAACAAACCGTTTTTGTACGGACTACCGTAAGGTAAACAGTGTCACAAAGCCAGATTCATTTCCTCTTCCTCGGATGGAGGACTGTGTTGATCAAGTCGGTGCAGCTAAGTTTGTGAGCAAATTTGACCTGTTAAAAGGCTATTGGCAGGTGCCACTGACGAGTAGGGCACGTGAAATCTCTGCCTTTATTACACCCTTTGGTCTGTACTCGTATTCAGTTATGAGTTTCGGTCTGCGCAATGCACCTGCCACTTTTCAGCGACTTATGAACAGGGTTGTCGCCGGTCTGACCGGGTGCGCTGTTTATTTGGACGATGTAGTGATCTATGCAGATACTTGGGAAGAACATCTGTCCCGTATTCAAGCCTTGTTTGAACGTCTGGCTGCAGGTCGCCTCACAATCAATCTGGCAAAATGTGAGTTTGCTCAGGCGACCGTTACATACCTTGGAAAAGTGGTTGGGCAGGGTGAAGTGCGTCCTGTTCGGGCTAAAGTGGTGGCTATTGATGCTTTTCCACCACCAACTACTAAAAAGGAACTGATGCGTTTCTTGGGCATGATTGGTTATTACCGTAGTTTTTGTAATAACTTCTCTACTGTGGTCGCTCCTTGACAGATATGCTGAAAGCTAAGGCTGTTTACGTTTGGTCTACTCGTTGTCAACACGCTTTTGAAGATTCAAAGAGGTTGCTTACCTCAACTCCAGTGCTGGCTGCTCCTCGCATGGATTTGTCATTTACCTTGCAGGTGGATGCTAGTCATGTGGGGGCAGGTGCAGTTTTGCTGCAAGCAGATGTGTCTGGGATTGAGAAGCCTGTTAGTTTCTTTTCTAAAAAGTTTAACGATTATCAGTTGAACTATTCGGTTATTGAAAAGGAAGCGCTAGCACTCATTTGGGCGCTACAACACTTCAAGTGTATGTCGGGTCGGGGTAGTACCTATTGTGGTCTACACCGACCATAACCCCCTCACTTTTTTGAGGTCCATGATGTGTCCAAACCAGAGGATAATGCGATGGTGTTTATTTTTACAATCATTCCATCTCGATGTGAGGCACATCCGGGGACTGAAAACGTGATTGCTGATGCGCTCTCTCGTGCGCCCTGTTCCTAATGTTTACGTGACTAACCATTGTTTCGTATTGTCATGTTCTCTCTGTCCTGTCTGCTCCCTCCTGGTCTTGTTTTCTTTCCTCTTAAATGTTGCTTCCTGTGCGAAGGTTGCTGAGGTCTGGGGAGGAGGTTGGCTGGGGCAAATTGTAAGTGTGAACACGTAAACCCTCATCAATTTGGGGCACAGAGGCCTGTGTCAATTTGGGGCGCAGAGGCCTGTGTCAATTTGGGGCGCAGAGGCCTGTGTCAATTTGGGGCGCAGAGGCCTGTGTCAATTTGGGGCGCAGAGGCCTGTGTCAATTTGGGACGCAGAGGCCTGTGTCAATTTGGGACGCAGAGGCCTGTGTCAATTTGGGACGCAGAGGCCTGTGTCAATTTGGGACGCAGAGGCCTGTGTCAATTTGGGACGCGGGAGGCTGGTATGTTGTTCCGGGGTCCTTGTTGGTCCCCGGTTTTATGGGGGAATGTGACGACCCTCCCACTCTGTCTGCCGTATTCTGTCTTTGTTCTTGTTTTCTTATTAGGATGCCGGTGGGCGGAGTTGAGAGGGTCGTCAGCTACATGGGAAACACCTGGGCCAGGTGTCTCCCAGGATAAATAGACCTCTTCCACATTCATGGAGGAGACTCTCTCCATGCAGACACCCGTTGTAGATTGTGTTGTGGTTCTTGGTGGCCGTTTGTTTGTTTGCTTTGGCACCTTTCATCACCCTGCATTATCACATTCATGCATGCAAAACACTCACTTACACTACTGATTACTGATTACACACACCATTGTATATTATACTTAGTTACTTCTTTAATAAATATAGATTTTGCTACTCCTTATCTCCACGTTGTCTCCCTTTGTTACGGGCTTTGAGCCGGTTCGTGACAATGGCATCTGCTGACCTAACTATCATTTGGGAATTTGCGGTTGGCACCAAAACTACTTTGTGTTCCTCCCAAGGGCTTCGTGTCAAGGTCTTGTATTTGATTCAGGCAAACTAGACCTTGTGATAAATATGTAGGCTCATGAGGGCTCTTATTGCCTTCGACCTCTGATCTTGTTCCATATCAAATCAAATGTAATTGTATTTGTCACATGCTTTGTAAACAACAGGTGTGGACTAACAGTGAAATACTTACTTATGGGCCCTTACCAACAATGCAGAGAACAAAAATGATAATAACACATGGAATACATACATAATGAGTAATGACAACTTGACTATATACAGGGAGTACCAGCACCGAGGCAATGTGCAGGGGTACGAGGTCATTGAGGTAGATATGTACATATAAGTAGGGATAAAGTGACTAGAATAGATAGATAATGAACAGTAGCAGCAGCAGCAGCATATGTGATGAGTCAAAAGAGTTTGGTGCAAAGTGTTGTCAATGCAGATAGTCCGGGTAGCTATTTGGTTAACTATTGAGCAGTCTTATAGCTTGGGGGAAGTGGTAGAAAAATGACCCAATTCTCATACTTGAGTAAAAATATAGCTAACTTAATATAAGGTTACTCAAGTAAAAGTGAAAGTCACCCAGTAAAATACTACTTGAGTAAAAGTTTTAAAGTATTTGGTTTTAAATATACTTAAGTATCAAAAGTAAATGTAATTGCTAAAATATACTTAAGTATCAAGAGTATAAAAAGTATAAATCATTTTGAATTTGTTATATTAAGCAGAGCAAAGCATCATTTTCTTGTTTTAAAAATGTACAGATAATCAGGAGCACACTCCAACACTCCAACATTATTTACAAAAGATGCATTTGTGTTTAGTGAGTCCGCCAGACCATAGGCAGTAGGGATGACCACGTGTTCTCTTGATAAGTGCGTGAATTTCACAATTTTCCTGTTCTGCTCAGCGTTCAAAATGTAAGGAGTACTTTAGGTTGTCAGGGAAAATGTATGGAGTCAAAAGTACAATATTTTCTTTAGGAATGTAGTGATGTAAAAGTTGTCAAAAATATAAATTGTGAAGTAAAGATACCCCAAAAAACTACTTAAGTAGTACTTTAAATTATTTTTTATTAAGTACTTTACACCACTGCTTGGAGTTAGAAGCTGTTCAGGGTCCTGTTGGTTCCAGACTTGTTGTACAGTAGCAGAGAGAACAGTCTATGACTTTTAGGGCCTCATGTGTAATCCGATGATTTTCAAGTAGACCTTAATATACTGTTTTATTACAAATCTGTATGGGCTTCCGTTCATAGGAGGCTTATTGTGGCACCAGTACATATCACTTGGAGGTGTGTGTGTGTGTGTGTGTGTGTGTGTGTGTGTGTGTGTGTGTGTGTGTGTGTGTGTGTGTGTGTGTGTGTGTGTGTGTGTGTGTGTGTGTGTGTGTGTGTGTGTGTGTGTGTGTGTGTGTGTGTGTGTGTGTGTGTGTGTGTGTGTGTGTGTGTGTGTCTGCATATGCGTGCGTGTTCATCCCAATGTCTTATTATCTGTCTCTGAAAGGTCACCTTTAGATGACAGACTTCTTCCCTTGCCTCCTCCCCATCTCTCCCCTCAGATCTGCCTCCCTTCCAGTCCTCTCTCTCTCTCTCTCTCTCTCTCTCTCTCTCTCTCTCTCTCTCTCTCTCTCTCTCTCTCTCTCTCTCTCTCTCTCTCTCTCTCTCTAGACAACTTTTAATAATTTATTTAAGGCCAAGTTCGCTCGCCCCATTCACCTCCATTTTCTTATTTAACTCGAGATGATAGAGAAAGAGATGGGGGAGCGAGGGGAAAGGGAGACAGCGAGGATGGGGGGAGAGAGAGAGAGGAAGGAAAGAGAAGACGGAGGGAGGGAGAGCGAGCGATAGACTTTAGTGGAGTCTGACACAACATTACATTGGGATCAAGCAACCGGTTAGTCAGCTAGCGGGCCTCAGACGAGCTCTGCTCTAGCCGCAGCTCGCTTGTCAATCTTTCATTGCATAGTCCTGTTTTGATGGTCTTTTCTGGGGTTCAAGGTTGGGCTGTTTAAAGACAGCCAGGGAGAGCTGTCCTGTCCGCTGAGTAGCTACCAAGAGTGAGAGTTTACTGTACGTACACGGATGCGCACACACACACAATAATGGAGAGCTGACACACTTCTCTGAGGTAAATGACAACACACCCACTATTTGACTCTACTGCTGTGACGCCGAGAGGAGAAACTGTGTTTGACTTTGTCCCTGGGTGTATTGATGACCAGAAGGGCCAAGTGCCAGTAGTTACCCCACCTGCACACATACAAACACCGAACAGCCCAGCCCGTGGGATTAGAGGATTACGGAGGAAAAGACTCCCAACATGAAAGCGGATTCTTCTAACTAATCAGCAAGACAGACGGCCAGCAGATCAATCAGGTCTCTGTGAAGCAGAGAGTTATTGCAGCCCCGGCTAGCACGGCCGCTCTGCACAGGCAACAGCTAGCTAACACTGCCTGGCTAATCAATGAAGAACTGCCAACTTGTTAGCACCTTCAAAGACTGACAGAAAACAAACCGTCCCTCTGGCATCATCAACTTCTTGCTTGTCTCACCCAGCCCTCCCTCCGCTCTGATCTGCTAAACGCGCCACAACACGCCACACCACAACTCATCTCTCACTCTTAGTCTCTCGCACCTCTCTGATTCAGAGGGGTTGGGTTGAATGCGGAAGACACATTTCAGTTGAATACATTCAGTTGGACAACTGACTAGGAATCGCCCTTTGCCCTTTTTTATCTCTCTCTATGTACTCCACCCTCTCCCTCTCTCCTTAGCTTAGTGGCACTGCCCAGCATTCACTGTACATCTCTCTCCCTCTATCCGTAGCTTAGTGGCACTGCCCAGCATTCACTGTACATCTCTCTCCCTCTCTCCTTAGCTTAGTGTCACTGCCCAGCATTCACTGTACATCTCTCTCCCTCTCTCCTTAGCTTAGTGGCACTGCCCAGTATTCACTGTACATCTCTCTCCCGCTCTCCTTAGCTTAGTGGCACTGCCCAGCATTCACTGTACATCTCTCTCCCTCTCTCCTTAGCTTAGTGGCACTGCCCAGCATTCACTGTACATCTCTCTCCCTCTCTCCTTAGCTTAGTGGCACTGCCCAGCATTCACTGTACATCTCTCTCCCTCTCTCCTTAGCTTAGTGGCACTGCCCAGTATTCACTGTACATCTCGCTCCCGCTCTCCTTAGCTTAGTGGAAGTCAGTTTGCTTTAAATATGGAACTGGGGTATTTGTATTTATTAAGGATTCCCACTCTTCATGGGGTCCAAACAAGATTAAGGCAATTACATCAGCAAAAACCAATGTATACATTATATATACAAAGGTATGTGGACACCCATTCAAATGAGTGAATTTGGCTATTTCAGGCACACCCATTGCTGACAGGTGTATAAAATTGAGCAAACAGCCATGCAATCTCCATAGACAAACACTGGTAGTAGAATGGCCTTTCAGTGACTTTCAGCGTGGCACCGTCATAGGATGCCACCTTTCCAACAACTCAGTTTGTCAAATTTCTGCCATGCTAGAGCTGCCCCGGTCAACTGTTTTTCATGGTTCAGGCTAGGCCCCATAGTTCCAGTGAAGGGAAATCTTAATGCTACAGCATACAATGACACTCTAGACGATTCTGTGCTTCCAACTTTGTTGCAACAGTTTGGGAAAGGCCCTTTCCTGATTCAGCATGTCAATGCCCCCGTGCACAAAGTGAGGTCCATACAGAAATGGTTTGTCGAGATCGGTGTGGAAGAACTTGACTGGCCTGCACAGAGCCCTGACCTTAACCACATCGAACACCATTGGGATGAAATGGAACTCCTACTCCTACTCCTGCGAATGGCAGCAGGCAGGTATAAGTGCATCTGCACAAACAGTGAGGCAGAGACTTTTGGAGGATGGCCTGGTGTCAAGAAGGGCAGCAAAGAAGCCACTTCTCTCCAGGAAAAACATCAGGGACAGACTGATATTCTGCAAAAGGTACAGGGATTGGCCTGCTGAGGACTGGGGTAAAGTCATTTTCTCTGATGAATCCCCTTTCTGATTGTTTGGGGCATCATGAAAAAAGCTTGTCCGGAGAAGACAAGGTGAGCACTACTATCAGAAATGTGTCATGCCAACAGTAAAGCCCATTCATCTGTGGGGTTGCTTCTCAGCCAAGGGAGTGGGCTCACTCACAATTTTGCCTAAGAACACAGCCATGAATAAAGAATGGTACCAACTTCTCCCAACCATCCAGGAACAGTTTGGTGACGAACAATGCCTTTTCCAGCATGATGGAGCACCTTGCCATAATGCAAAAGTGATAACTACCTGGCTTGGGGAACAAAACATCAATATTTTGGGTCCATGGCCAGGAAACTCCCCAGACCTTAATCCCATTGAGAACTTGTTGTACATCCTTAAGAGGCAGGTGGACAAACAAAACCCCACAAATTCTAACAAACTCAAAGCATTGATAATGCAAGAATGGGCTAGCATTAGTCAGGATGTGGCCCAGAAGTTAATTGACAGCATGCCAGGGCGGATTGCGGAGGTCTTGAAAAAGAAGGGTCAACATTGCAAATATTGACTCTTTGCATCAACTTCATGTAATTGTCAATAAAAGCCTTTGGCACTTATGAAATGCTTGTAATTATACTTCAGTATTCCATAGTAACATCTGACAAAAATATCTGAAAACACTGAAGCAGCAAACTTTGTGGAAATTCATATTTGTGTCATTCTCAAAACTTTTGGCCACGACTGTACAAAACAACATTTGTAATACCACGAAACAAAAATATTACAATGTACATCTGTGTGTGTTGAGAGTGTGTGTGTGTGTGTGTGTGTGTGTGTGTGTGTGTGTGTGTGTGTGTGTGTGTGTGTGTGTGTGTGTGTGTGTGTGTGTGTTTTCACAAGTTGTTCCATAAGTTATAGTTTCATCTGTTTTTTAACCTGATTTTACTGTTTGCTTGAGTTACCTGTGGTGGAATAGAGTTCCATGTAGTACTGTATGTTTCCTACAGTGCACGCACACACACAAACACAGATGGTTAGGTAAAGCACCATCTTCAGCCCACAAACACACTATTCATAAATAAATGGCTGACTGAAATATGAATAAAATACAATATGCCTGATAGCCATCTTGGCTTTAGTATCCTTGAGAGAGCCTCTGCCTTAACTGTCAGGCCTCGACTACCTCTGTGTTATGGCCACTTCTGACCAAATAGATCACTCTGCCACATCATATTCTGATAGTTAGATTTTTTATTTAACACTTATTTTACCAGGTAAGTTGACTGAGAACAAACACATTATCATTTACAGCAAAGACCTGGGAAATAGTTACAGGGGATGATTAGGTGGCCATGATGGTTTGAGGGCCAGACTAGGAATTTAGCCAGGACACCGGGGTTAACATCCCTACTCTTACGAAAAGTGCCATGAAATCTTTAGTGACCACAGAGAGTCAGAACACCCGTTTAACATCCCAACCAAAAGACAGCACCCTACAGAGGGTAATGTCCCAAATCACTGCCCTGGGGAATTGAGATATTTTTTTAAACCAGAGGAAAGAGTGCCTCCTACTGGCCCTCCAACACCACTTCTAGGAGCATCTGGTCTCCCATCCAGGGACTGACAAGGACCAACACTGCTTATCTTCAGAAGCAAGCCAGCAGTGGGATGCAGGGTGGTATGATGATGAGAATATTGTAACTGCGTATGGAGTGCAGCCTCAGACCTTGTAGGGTGTGTGTAAGTTCAGCTGCAGACCACATACAGTAGGGTGTACCCCTGGTGACGGGGTTACATATCCAGTCTCAGCCCTTCTCATCTATCTGTCCCTCTATGTGTATCTCCCAACCTCATTTCAGACTATGCTGTCAAATAATAAAGCATGCGTAAGGTGGTCAGCACACCGATCTCCTTAAAGAAAAGGTTTTGGTGTCCTCTCCTACAATCCTTAACCATCTCTCCTTGTCTCTCTCTAGGAGCAGAGCCCCAGTAACCAGACGTCTCTGGCCATGATGCAGGAGCCCCAGGAGATGGTGGAGGAGACGGTCACCATCGAGGAGGACCCTGGCACGCCCACCTCCCATGTGTCCGTTGTCACCTCCGACGACGGCACCACACGACGCACAGAAACCAAGGTACTGAAGGAAGCCAAGTTGACACACAGATCACATTAGGTAGTCTCACACACTAGATTTCAACTTTAATGTGACCAATTGTTTGGGGTGGGTGCAACCCTGTGAAGTATATGTAGCAGGTTTCTGCAGTAAAACAGCATGATGGCTGTTTTATGATAACTCTGTTATCACAAAAGTTAAGGTCTGTAAGGCCAAAAGTGAAGATCTGTAAGGCCCGTAATCTTTTAGCGAGATGTGTTTTCTATTCTTTTCCCTAACCCAGATGTTGTCTTATTTCTTGGTGCTCATGCTGTATCAGCTCCTACAGTATTGTGTGTTGCAGGTTCTTTTTTCTTGACTGTCCTCTTGTGTTTTGTTGTTTCTATATAAGGATATGTCAACTAACCTGAAGGTGAGTTGGAACCCCCCCCCCATCACTTTACTATCAACTCACGTCACCATTCTGTGTATGCCATGTCAGCCACTCCCTCAACCCTGTCACAGTCTGTCACTCTTACAGCATCACAGCTAGCCACCCCAACTCTGCACAGCTCCAGTACTCCTACCGTTACTGGCCTTCCTAAACACAGCTCACAGCTTTCCCCCTTCAGTCAGCCCTGCTCCACGCTATGCACACTACCTCTCCAGACACTGTCTCAGTGCAGTGTGGTTACGTCCCGAATGGCACCCTGTTCCCTATATAGTGTACTATAGCCCAGAGCTCTGGACAAAAGTAGTGCACTATATGAGGAGTTGGATGCCATTTGGGACGCAGCTTGGGACTCGCCCCACATCTCCAGTGAAGCAGAAATGTGTTCTGTTCTGACAGTCTGGTTCCCTTGGGAGGGACCCTACGGAGGGACCAAGGTTAGAGCTGCTGGCACACTAGAGACACTACAGAGTTTGTAATTAAACAGACCAGCTAATCTCTCTGTTTCACTGTGTGTGTGTTGCTATCCTATTTACTGTAGGGGATTGGACACACTCACTCACACACACACACAGCTAATGAAACATAGTTAAGGGCTAGGTCTTGGGGAACGAGAGTCACTGTTTTTGAGGACACTTAATTCCACAGGGACGAGACAGAGGATGCTTTTTGGAAGTTATTTTGAAGGGAAGAAACGGATTCATCTGGATGTAAGCCTTGGAAGAGACTGTTTTGACTGTTGCTTTATAATTGTGGCAAATGTATTGGCAAGGCAGCTTGTGATTGAAGTCTGCACACGTGATGTTTCCAGACTCATCTTCACATCTCTCTCATCTTTTCAATTGATGTATTATTGGCTTCCTTTCAACAGGATGCTGCAGCTAGCTACACACTGCATTTCCTTGAATGCCTTTTGAGTATCCCCTCCAAGCACAGCAAGATGAAACACTAGGATTTCACATCACTCTGCTTTTGGAAATGCATGTTTTTTTATGATAAACACATTTGCACACAAGGCAAGCAGCAGTATAGGCAGCAGTATCAGTAGCCAGCCACCACACCTAAACAAACAGACCATAACAAGGCCTGTGAATTAAGTGATGTTTAAAGGCTAACTAAAGCCTAACTTTCTACCCGCTCCAGCTGTAGAGTGAGTCAGTGTGCTGGCTGGTATGTGGAACTAGCTAACTGGTGAGAAGGGAAGGAGCTCCAACACACACACACACACACACACACACACACACACACACACACACACACACACACACACACACACACACACACACACACACACACACACACACACACACACACACACACACACACACACACACACACACACACACACACACACACACACACACACACACACACACACACACACACACACAGGAAAGTGGCTCCACCACGTCCATCCTCCATCTCCCTCCCAACACACTGTGCTTTTCTTTGGACATTCTCCAGCTGCACTCTGGCTGAATGGTGGATGTTGGGTGAAACGCTACCACTGTTCTTTAAAATAGATAAATAAAACGATCAAAAGCAGTGGCATTCCATCCTGTGGATGGGAGTTAATGTTAAGGCAGGCCATATAAACAAATTAAACACAACAGGGAGAAAGGTGTGAAGGGAAAGAACAAAAGCCACTCTGATACAAAATGCAAAACAATTTGATATGCGATTTTACCCTGTCGTTTTTTGTGATCTTTTATTCCTATGTTATTGAATCATGTATTTTCAAACAACTGTGATGCCCAGTACTACTGATTGACCACCTCAGCCCTCAACACTTTCCCATAGGTGACCAAGGTGATCAAAACCATCACCCGTCGCAGGTACCTGCCAGTGACCGTCACAGAGACCCTGGTGGTGCCAGGAGGTCCCATCACCCCGCAGTCCAAACCCAGCACCCCGGTGCCCACCCCTTCTCCCACCCCCTCCCCATCAGAGACAGACCCAGTAAAGAAAACAAAGGCACCCAAACGTCTGGTTTGTGGCTTGAAGTGAATCCCCAACCCCTCCCACTTGCACCTCCCTGACCCTAAACCTCCCTAAATGCTTACACTAACCCCCAGCTGGTGTGTCAGTTTGAGCTCTGGTCTGTCTATAGAAGTTGAATGTGGCAGAGATTGTGAAAGTGTTAAAGCACTATAAAGACTGAAAGTGACTCCTGCCCTCCCTTTCTCCTCCCCTTTTAACAGCCTAACAGTTGGTAAACATATGCCCCAGTTTGACTGCAGGCACCTTTCATTACGGCAAGGTAGCACGCTGCCTTCGCCACATGGCCTCGAAACACACACCAGCATTTAGAGATTCTCTTTTAGCCTGTTTACAGTGATCTAGTTGGGCGCTCTCTGAAGCACCATCCCCAGTCCCAGTAGTGCTTGTTTAGCGTGTTGTGATCTTCCAACAGATCAGAGTTCTGTTTGAAACCTGTCTTGCGTTTTTTCGTGCTGTACCAGCGAATGCTCTTTAGAAGTCATGTTAGTACAAGCATGAAGTGTATGTCTAGGCTTCTCTCCCTGGCTGACTTGAAACAAGGCCTTGTTCAAGATGGAAGGAGTTTGGGCCACTGCAGATGTTCAGCTTGTGGTGGATTAGCACCATAACCAGGATTGAAGAACACTGCTGTGTAGTTTAGAGTAGTGATCCTCAACCCCAGATCTTAGAGATCATTTCGACACTTCAGCACAGTGTAGCAGGCATGAGGTCGTTTTAAGTGAAGAGACCTAGTCCTACCCAGGTCTGTACTCTATTACCATCACCACCTCCATTGAAATGAATGGCAATAAAAGACCCCAGCTCAGAAGAGAAGCCAGCCTGTCATTTCAAGGCCAGTGGTGGCCTTGTGCTCAAGCTGTTTCATTAAGTTAAGAACCAGAAAAAGGCTTTATTTTGAACATGAAAGGGATGATTGTGTGAGTTACATGCAAAGCGAAGGGGGAGCGGCTATGCCAGTGTAGTGTGAAGTAACAAAAGAAGGGTGAGCTTTAGATGTTATGGATGCACCGACATTTTTATTTTATTTATTTATTTTTATTTCACCTTTATTTAACCAGGTAGGCTAGTTGAGAACAAGTTTTCATTTGCAACTGTGATCTGGCCAAGATAAAGCATAGCAGTGTGAGCAGACAACACAGAGTTACACATGGAGTAAACAATTAACAAGTCAATAACACAGTAGAAAAAAAGGGGGAGTCTATATACAATGTGTGCAAAAGGCATGAGGAGGTAGGCAAATAATTACAATTTTGCAGATTAACACTGGAGTGATAAATGATCAGATGGTCATGTACAGGTAGAGATATTGGTGTGCAAAAGAGCAGAAAAGTAAATAAATAAAAACAGTATGGGGATGAGGTAGGTGAAAATGGTTCACGAAGAAGAAATGAACCTTGACGAGTTAAAGTCGACAGTTTTCTGTCCGTTAGAATTTAAAATAACTCACAGTTCGAAAAACGGACAGTGTGTGAACAAACTAAAGTCTTTGTGAAAATGGGATGAAGATGACATTTTTAATGAGTGTGAATGTTTAGCATTTATCATTTACATTTTGTTCCCTGATTCCTCTTTAACTTTATTGAGGTTCCTTGTTATTATTTCATGCCGTTGATACAATTCTGTATATAAATATGACTATAAACCTGGTATATTATAATTATGAGTTCAGCAAAGTGGTTGGATCACAAAATGTAACTAATCAGAAACCTGTCTCTTTCTGTGTTCATGTGAAAAAGCTTGTTTCAGTGAAGTACTTGTCTGCCAGTTGAGTGGGAATGAACCATCTCTGTGCATCTTGTCAGGCACAACACGAATTGTATCAGAGTCAGACATAGGGCCCCCTCCAATGACGATTCATTTTCATCATCCTCATTAATTTTGAAGATTAATTTATAGCCGCGGACAAAATAGCCAATTATCGGCACTGCAGAATTCACTGGGCAGCAAATTTGTTTCTGTATCGGTGCTGAACCTTAGGAGGAGGTGAGATGCTGCTAGCCCTCCCTGACTGCCAGACAGTTTCAGCACTCTCAGACAAGTAGGAGTGTGATTTGTTAAGGACAAGGTGTATAGACATATATATATATATATATATATATACAGTTTACTATAAGACCGTTACAGTTACCAGTTATGATTCTTAATTCTTAATTCGTCCCAAACTTATTCCCTTGGTAGTGTACTACCAAAGCCCTATGGGCACTTGTCAAAAAGTAGTGTACTGTATAGGTGCCATTTGGGCTGCAGATTCTGACCATGCACCTTAAGTCGAAGTCAAGCTTCTGCGCTCTGCATCCAAGGCTGTTGTCCTACTACTGCACTGAACAGTAAGGCTGTTGTCCTACTACTACACTGAACAGTAAGGCTGTTGTCCTACTACTGCACTGAACAGTAAGGCTGTTGTCCTACTACTACACTGAACAGTAAGGCTGTTGTCCTACTACTACACTGAACAGTAAGGCTGTTGTCCTACTACTACACTGAACAGTAAGACTGTTGTGCTACTACTACACTGAACAGTAAGGCTGTTGTCCTACTACTGCACTGAACAGTAAGGCTGTTGTCCTACTACTACACTGAACAGTAAGGCTGTTGTCCTACTACTGCACTGAACAGTAAGGCTGTTGTCCTACTACTACACTGAACAGTAAGGCTGTTGTCCTACTACTGCACTGAACAGTAAGGCTGTTGTCCTACTACTGCACTGAACAGTAAGGCTGTTGTCCTACTACTACACTGAACAGTAAGGCTGTTGTCCTACTACTACACTGAACAGTAAGGCTGTTGTCCTACTACTGCACTGAACAGTAAGGCTGTTGTCCTACTACTGCACTGAACAGTAAGGCTGTTGTCCTACTACTGCACTGAACAGATGCTCTTGGAACTATTAGTGGAACATGTTGCAGAAACTCAACCTTACTTCCAACACAACCTAGCCTCAATTCTTTCTAATAGAAATGAATTAAAGGCAATGGTACAACCTTTTCTTGTCACTGAGTTTCCCAATGCATGACTTTGACCTGTTGTTGACAATGCCTGCGGTCTGATCAGTGTGATACTAACAACTTCAGAGGTCACTCTTTAAAGAAACAACCCTCATCTCATTCCTCAGCCTCTCTCTCACTGTGTGGCATCGGCATCCCACTTTCCAGTCCATGTGATTCAACAGGCTCCATCGGTGTGCTGTGTCCACGCTGTGTCTCAGTCCTAACCACCTGTCTCTCACTGTGGATAACCTCGTCCCCAGGCTCAGTTGTTGCCCTATAGACAGAGCCGTCTGGGGATGAGATTAATATGTGGTCTCTGTCTGGTGGGACACCTCAACATACTGTTCAGTACAGTCCTGTCCAGTTGATCAGAATGCTTCAACATTGTTCTCATCAACTGTTGCTCATGGTGTGGCCCATACACACTACACAGACTTCCAGGATTGGGTAGTAACGGATGAACTACTAATGTAATGGGGATTAGGTAATCAGTTGTTATCTCTGTCTTTGTGACCTCTTCTCCTCCTCTAGGTGACTAAGATGGTGAAGACGGTGACCACACGGACGGTTCGCCAGGTGCCCCTGGGCCCCGACGGCCTGCCTCTGCCTGAGGGCTCGTCCCCGCTGGGCAGCTACACAGACTCCATCGACCGGCGCTACCTGAAGAATGGCGAGCGCTACATCACCACGCCGCAGGCCACCTCCACACTCACACGCTCCTACAACAACTATAACGACTCCTACAGCGACGCACTCCCCCCCGACGCTGGTGGGAGTCAGTACGGTGGGCGCCACTACGGCCTCCATGACGGTTACGGCATTGGAGATGCAACGGACAACTACGGCAGCCTGTCCCGCGGAGTCAACTTCCGACCACCCCGCTACCCCTACGCTATGGCTAACAGCTATCGGCCAGAGAACAGCTACGGGACCCTACCCATCCGGAAGGATGACTACGGCCACGTGGCCCAGCCCCAGGTCCCCATGGGCAGCAGCAGTGTGGACCTGAACCGGTCGCAGCCAGAACGCTTCCAGCCAGAGCCCTACGGACTGGAGGACGACCGCCGCAGCCTGGGCCCCGAGGAGGAGGAGCCCTATGACCTGGAGCCTGACTACTCCACTGCTAGCCGGCGCCAAGGCACGCTGCCAGGCACCAACCGCGGCAGAACCATGAGAGAGCCGCTCCGCGACGGGCCACGCATCAGGTGAGAACGAGAGACGTGACAGAATGCTGTCTGTTTTTAGTTGTCTGAAAATGTATAGATGACCTTTGTTCTGTGAGTGGAAGATAGGATTGGACTGGTTTTGTTTTGGTTTAGGGTGTCTGAAAAAACCTTGAAAACAGGTCTTCCTTGTTACTTAAATGTTGAGTAAAACTTTAACCATTTATAAGATATTAATGAATTGTGTGTTCACCATCTGTTAATCATTACTCCCACATTTACCATTTACTTATTATTAGTTTTCTTTTTGCAGTCCCTGATCTAAAGTGAGCGCTATTTATACATTATAGATACTTTCAAAACATTTATTTTGAGTGATCAGTGTAATTTCTCACAAAAAGATGGGCATGCTATTGGTAGACTTTCCAGCAGTACCTGGTCGAAGAATAATCACACAACACAGGATGTTTAAGGAAATATAAATGTGTGAATAAATACCTACTAACATTTATAAATGTGGGTGTAATGATTAATAAATGGTGAACACACAATTTATAAATTCATTATAAATGGTTTATTAGGTACCCTTAAAATAAAGTGTGTCATGACTGTCCACGGGAATCCAAATAGGTCAGATCAGGTTTGCAACGAATAACTTCAATCAGACCCCCTTTCACCAGTGGGGGTTAACAACTCATGCACTGTTGTAAATCAAGAAGATTTAGATCTGCGCTCTCAAGATTCACCAAAGGAATGTACTTACTTTCAACAGACTTTTCCCCGCTAAAACTCTAACACGTTCAAAAGCGAATACTGGAACAATAACACAGAACGTGGGGAATAGTCAGAGGCAATCTATAGAACAATAATATCATAAAAAATATTAAAAATGATGTCAATAAAAAATGTATAAAGGAAATACTGTAACTTGGATAGTAGACCCACTACATATGCACTACATATACTATGCGTTGTGCATCAAATATGAAAAATTATGAAAGTGTTTTTGTTAAGAGAGGGATGTAAATTTGAGAAGCTATAAGATATATTTTTTCCCATAAACTTTGCACATTGAGTAGTTACCACCCGGAGTGAGGTCAGGGAGCATGCCAGCCTGCCGGAACCTCCCCGTTTGAGCAAACTGTATAAATGATGGGTTAAGAAAAAACACATTTGAGCAGGAAGACGTGAAGCTGCAGCTCCACGTTTAAAAGTTTGAATTTGAATCTCAACACGAGGTGGAGATGATAAACTCCCCTCCCGGACAATCACTGGTACAGCTGGTTAGCTGTTCTAAGTAAAGTATCTTTGAAAGCTAATTTAAGTAGGACCATTCTGTTACTCTGCTAAAACCATTGTATAATGCTACTCTCATTAACGAACTGGGGAACCATCGACACGGCTGGCTAGCCTATCTTCAAAGAAGCATCTTCAAGAGTGAATGTAAGGAAAATCAACTCTGTAGTTTTTTTATTTTTTATTTCACATTTATTTAACCAGGTAGGCTAGTTGAGAACAGGTTCTCATTTGCAACTGCGACCTGGCCAAGATAAAGCATAGCAGTGTGAACAGACAACACAGAGTTACACATGGAGTAAACAATTAACAAGTCAATAACACAGAGAAAAAAGGGGAGTCTATATACAATGTGTGCAAACGGCATGAGGAGGTAGGCGAATAATTACAATATTGCAGATTAACACTGGAGTGATAAATGATCAGATGATCATGTACAGGTAGAGATATTGGTGTGCAAAAGAGCAGAAAAGTAAATAAATAAAAACTGTGGGGATGAGGTAGGTGAAAATGGGTGTGCTATTTACCAATAGATTATGTACAGCTGCAGCGATCGGTTAGCTGCTCAGCTAGCTGATGTTTGAAGTTGGTGAGGGAGATAAAAGTCTCCAACTTCAGCGATTTTTGCAATTCGTTCCAGTCACAGGCAGCAGAGTACTGGAACGAAAGGCGGCCAAATGAGGTGTTAGCTTTAGGGATGATCAATGAGATACACCTGCTGGAGCGCATGCTACGGATGGGTGTTGCCATCGTGACCAGTGAGCTGAGATAAGGCGGAGCTTTGCCTAGCATGGCCTTGTAGATGACCTGAAGCCAGTGGGTCTGGCGACGAATATGTAGCGAGGGCCAGCCGACTAGAGCATACAAATCGCAGTGGTGGGTAGTATAAGGTGCTTTAGTGACAAAACGAATGGCACTGTGATTTACATTTACATTTAAGTCATTTAGCAGACGCTCTTATCCAGAGCGACTTACAAATTGGTGCATTCACCTTATGACATCCAGTGGAACAGCCACTTTACAATAGTGCATCTAAATCTTTTAAGGGGGGGTGAGAAGGATTACTTTATCCTATCCTAGGTATTCCTTAAAGAGGTGGGGTTTCAGGTGTCTCTGGAAGGTGGTGATTGACTCCGCTGTCCTGGCGTCGTGAGGGAGTTTGTTCCACCATTGGGGGGCCAGAGCAGGGAACAGTTTTGACTGGGCTGAGCGGGAACTGTACTTCCTCAGTGGTAGGGAGGCGAGCAGGCCAGAGGTGGATGAACGCAGTGCCCTTGTTTGGGTGTAGGGCCTGATCAGAGCCTGGAGGTACTGAGGTGCTGTTCCCCTCACAGCTCCGTAGGCAAGCACCATGGTCTTGTAGCGGATGCGAGCTTCAACTGGAAGCCAGTGGAGAGAGCGGAGGAGCGGGGTGACGTGAGAGAACTTGGGAAGGTTGAACACCAGACGGGCTGCGGCGTTCTGGATGAGTTGTAGGGGTTTAATGGCACAGGCAGGGAGCCCAGCCAACAGCGAGTTGCAGTAATCCAGACGGGAGATGACAAGTGCCTGGATTAGGACCTGCGCCGCTTCCTGTGTGAGGCAGGGTCATACTCTGCGGATGTTGTAGAGCATGAACCTACAGGAACGGGCCACCGCCTTGAAGTTAGTTGAGAGCGACAGGGTGTTGTCCAGGATCACGCCAAGGTTCTTAGCGCTCTGGGAGGAGGACACAATGGAGTTTTCAACCGTGATGGCGAGATCATGGAACGGGCAGTCCTTCCCCGGGAGGAAGAGCAGCTCCGTCTTGCCGAGGTTCAGCTTGAGGTGGTGATCCGTCATCCACACTGATATGTCTGCCAGACATGCAGAGATGCGATTCGCCACCTGGTCATCAGAAGGGGGAAAGGAGAAGATTAATTGTGTGTCGTCTGCA
The DNA here is from genome assembly GCF_021184085.1 of Oncorhynchus gorbuscha. Classification (NCBI taxonomy): domain Eukaryota; kingdom Metazoa; phylum Chordata; class Actinopteri; order Salmoniformes; family Salmonidae; genus Oncorhynchus; species Oncorhynchus gorbuscha. Next base: position 73,138,071 of record NC_060177.1, read on the forward strand.
CAGCAATGATAGGAGAGACCATGTGAGGTTATGACAGAGCCAAGTGACTTGGTGTATAGCGAGAATAGGAGAGGGCCTAGAACAGAGCCCTGGGGGACACCAGTGGTGTCACCTGGTAGGAGCGACCTGTCAGGTAGGACGCAATCCAAGCGTGGGCCGCGCCGGAGATGCCCAACTCGGAGAGGGTGGAGAGGAGGATCTGATGGTTCACAGTATCGAAGGCAGCCGATAGGTCTAGAAGGATGAGAGCAGAGGAGAGAGAGTTAGCTTTAGCGGTGCGGAGCGCTTCCGTGATACAGAGGAGAGCAGTCTCAGTTAAATGACTAGTCTTGAAACCTGACTGATTTGGATCAAGAAGGTCATTCTGAGAGAGATAGCGGGAGAGCTGGCCAAGGACGGCACGTTCAAGAGTTTTGGAGAGAAAAGAAAGAAGGGATACTGGTCTGTAGTTGTTGACATTGGAGGGATCGAGTGTAGGTTTTTTCAGAAGGGGTGCAACTCTCGCTCTCTTGAAGACGGAAGGGACGTAGCCAGCGGTCAGGGATGAGTTGATGAGCGAGGTGAGGTAAGGGAGAAGTGTTTTAGGGAGCGTTTGACAGTGATGAGGGGTGGTCGTTTGACTGCGGCACCGTAGCGGATACAGGCAATGAGGCAGTGGTCGCTGAGATCCTGGTTGAAGACAGCGGAGGTGTACTTGGAGGGCCAGTTGGTCAGGATGACGTCTATGAGGGTGCCCTTGCTTACAGAGTTAGGGTTGTACCTGGTGGGTTCTTTGATGATTTGTGTGAGATTGAAGGCATCTAGCTTAGATTGTAGGACTGCCGGGGTGTTAAGCATATCCCAGTTTAGGTCACCTAGCAGAACAAACTCTGAAGCTAGATGGGGGGCAATCAATTCACAAATGGTGTCCAGGGCACAGCTGGGAGCTGAGGGGGGTCGGTAGCAGGCGGCAACAGTGAGAGACTTATTTCTGGAGAGAGTAATTTTCAGAATTAGTAGTTCGAACTGTTTGGGTATGGACCTGGAAAGTATGACATTACTTTGCAGGCTATCTCTGCAGTAGACTGCAACTCCTCCCCCTTTAGCAGTTCTATCTTGACGGAAGATGTTATAGTTGGGTATGGAAATCTCTGAATTTTTGGTGGCCTTCCTGAGCCAGGATTCAGACACGGCAAGGACATCAGGGTTAGCAGAGTGTGTTAAAGCAGTGAGTAAAACAAACTTAGGGAGGAGGCTTCTGATGTTGACATGCATGAAACCAAGGCTTTGTCGATCACAGAAGTCAACAAATGAGGGTGCCTGGGGACATGCAGGGCCTGGGTTTATCTCCACATCACCCGCGGAACAGAGAAGGAGTAGTATGAGGGTGCGGCTAAGGGCTATCAAAACTGGTCGCCTAGAGCGTTGGGGACAGAGAATTAGTGGAGCAGGTTTCTGGGCATGGTAGAATATATTCAGGGCATAATGCGCAGACAGGGGTATGGTGGGTTGTGGGTATGGCGGAGGTAAGCCCAGGCACTGGGTGATGATGAGAGAGGTTTTATCTCTGGACATGCTGGTTGTAATGGGTGAGGTCACCGCATATGTTGGAGATGGGACAAAGGAGGTATCAGGGGTATGAGGAGTGGGACTAGGGGCTCCATAGTGAACTAAAACAATGATAACTAACCTGAGCAACAGTATACAAGGCATATAGACATTTGAGAGAGACATACAGCGAGGCATACAGTAATCACAGGTGTTGAATTGGGAAAGCTAGCTAAAACAGTGGGTGAGACAACAGCTAATCAGCTAGCATAACAACAGCAGGTAAAATGGCATTGACTAGGCAACGGGGCCGACAGATAAAACAAACAAGCAGAATGGAGTACCGTGATTAATGGACAGTCCAGCGTGCATCAGCTATGTAGCCAAGTGATCAGAGTCCAGGGGCAGCGGTGGATGGGGCAGGGGGGCTGGGCTGGCGAGTGTTATCCAGGTTAAGAAAACTAACAATGACTAAGTAGCTTGTAGCTAGCTAGCTGGTAGCTAAATAGCTTGTAGCTAGCTAGCTGGTAGCTAAATAGCTTGTAGCTAGCTAGCTGGTAGCTAAATAGCTTGTAGCAGGCTAGCTGGTAGCTAAATAGCTTGTAGCTAGCTAGCTGGTTAGCTTCTGGAGGTTCTTGAGTGTGTTCTAAAAATAAAGATAATAGCGATTCCGTATCACATTGGGTGAGGCAGGTTTCCGGAAGGTATAAACAATTTTTTTTTTAATCGGGAAGAGATAGAAAGTACATATGGGCCACTGCGTTTTTGGGACGCGGCGATGCAGACGGTTAGCAGGCCTGTGCTAACAAGCTAACAGATTAGCAGGCCGGGGTAAACAAGGTAGTAGTTAGCGGACCTGGGCTAAACCAGCTAAACAAGCTAGCAGTTAGCATGCCGAGTTAGCAAGCAAGGAGATAGCGAGGGCTAGAGAGTTAGCCTTTGGAGGACGTTGCGATGGGGTGAGTCTGTTTATTCCTCTTCATGCGGTGACATCGATAGACCGGTCGTGGATCCGGGTATAGAAGCCCAGGAGTATGACTTAAATGGTAGCTCTGGCTGGCGGGCTAGCTTCAAGCTACGTGGGTGGAAACGCTAGCCAGGAGTAATCAACCAGGGTTGCTGTTTAGCTCGATAGCTAGTTGTGAAGATCCAGCTGAAGAATGTTCCGTTTGTGGTGGGAATCTGGGGGTAAAAAATTAAATAGGTCCGTTATGCTCTGGTTAGCGTCGCGTTGTTCGAACAGGCGAGAGCTTTCCGAGCTAAAGGTTAGCTGAAGACCGCTAGCATAGCTGGCTAGCTTCAGTTGAAGGGTTCCGGTTTCGGTTTCGAAGTAAATATAACTACTTTAGGAAAAGTAGCTACATTGGCGGGTTGCAGAAGAGTATTTGGAAGCTTAGGTTTAGCAAAATGTTTTTAAAGATATGCGAAGAAAAAATATCTAAAATATCTAAAACGAAAAAGAGACGATATTTACAGAGAGACGATACGACAGGACGAGTTACTGCTACGCCATCTTGTCTGTTCGCCATATGTCTGTTCAGGACTACACTACATGTCACCGGATATCTACAAAGAACAACAACAGTAGAAGATTTGTTGGAACCATTTTGGACAATCAGAGCCTTACAAGCATGCCGCGAAAAGGCCCAACCCCCTTTCCAAGGCGGCCCTGTTCACCGAGAGATCCACCGTGATCCCAGGCATTTCACATAAAGACATTCAAGATTTCTTACTCAAAGTGGGCGGCGGTTTGTGTGCAAAGTAACAATTAAACATAGTTAGTTAATTAGATAATAGTTAGTTAATCAGATTAATGTTAAAGTCATGTCTCGACAAGTGTTACCAGGTGAAGTATATGTAGCCAGGATTAAGACTCGAGCAGGGGGGCGAGTAGCATTCTAGCTGTGAGAGTTGTCGATTGAGTGTAGCCAGCCATGTGTGTCGTCCTCGCTGCAGAAGACACAGGTTCTTTCCTCTGTAGGGGATGCACAAGGAGGATTAGTTCTATGCATGGCTACAGTACAGGCATAGTCTGATACATGACAATAATAGTTTGCTCAAGATTAGGCAAATTAAGAATACATGTCTTGTTCTTCCAGCATGGGTGAGAAACAACTGTGTGTGTGTACATTTAAAAACAGATGTATTTTCTCATTGACTGATTCCTACAGAGAAGGTCTGAAGGGGAAGAGAGCTTTTGATTTCCATTTTCATGCAAATGGCTGTTGAACGTGTGTTTCTGTCAGAAAGAGAGATTTTTGATGTCTCTCTCTCTCTCTCTCTCTCTCTCTCTCTCTCTCTCTCTCTCTCTCTCTCTCTCTCTCTCTCTCTCTCTCTCTCTCTCGCTCTCTCTCACACACACTCATTAGTATGTCTCCGAGAACATAATACAATATCGATGTTGCTGTAATGAAAGTGTGAATTAAAGCACTTTAATTACAGTTTATCTTCTAGTCGCTGTGGGAACCGTCAATTAAAAGGAAAATAAAAATTAAGATGTTTAGCGCAAAAATGGTTTCCTGCGATATCGTCGTCCATACATTAGATCAACATGGTGGAGTTCTAGTCATCTATTACAGGGTAGGAGGGACGAACTGGGCCACCCAAACTTGTAATCTTTAGTTAGGTGTGTGTGTGTCCAAATTGAATTGTACAGTATGTTGGTGTTCTGTCCCCCCTCTCACTTGGTGTGTGTGTGTTAGTGTGTTTCCACCCACTCTCTCTTTCTTTCATCCTTTGTGTGTACATGTGTGCTTCTATATGTGTGTGTGAGTGAGAATTTGTGTGGCTCAATGTGTGTGTGTATATTTGTGTGTGTGTGTGTGTGTGTGTGTGTGTGTGTGTGTGTGTGTGTGTGTGTGTGTGTGTGTGTGTGTGTGTGTGTGTGTGTGTGTGTGTGTGTGTGTGTGTGTGTGTGTGTGTGTGTGTGTGTGTGTGTGTATATATGTGTGTGTGTGATTGTCAGCATGATTAATAGCTGCTTTTGAACTCTGCCAGACAATGGCGATGTCTGGAGCCAATCTCAAATCGCTCATCTCTCCCTGGTGTTACCGGGGCCATGCTGCAACTGCCTGCCCACCTCCAACTGCCATGTGGCCTCCAGGGGTCACCATCAGCAGGCCTCCAGGGGCTTCTGGGCCCCTCCTCCCCATCTACCTTAATGGAGAGGGGACATGTCACATGAGAGCGAGAGAGAGAGAGAGAGAGAGAGAGAGAGAGAGAGACCAGTACTCCGCTGAGAGCCGGACAAGACTAGAAGTGCATAGCTTTTAGCATGAGACCGATATCTTTCTTCTGTCTAGAAGTTTGTCACAAGAAGTTGCCTAATGATGGGGAAACTGAAGTTCTGAACAGTGTTTTTCTTCTTCCCCACATGTCATTGAAGTAAGAAACAAACAGATAATGGCAGCATAAGCAGTTAAAATACAACAGGAACATGTTTTTACATTTTTTGTAGCCATGCCTCTTGTGAATCAGAAATCACTTACTGAACATGACCAATCTGTTGTGTGTATAGTGGATAGTCACTGAGCTCATAATCATGTGGAAATGTTCCTCCAAACAGAGATGGACACATTATGTCTCCACTGCTAATCCTTTGAGGTTTTTCTCCTTAGGGATTGGAGAGGGTCAGAGACCACAGGAATAGAGATTTGATCTACATAATTGACAGAAGATGACAGGGAAAGAAAAAGACGGATGTCCCTGAAGCCTTTTCACTGTGCTGGCTGTCACTCCTACACACTCTCTCTCCTTTCTCTCTCTTTCGCACTCACTCACTTTAGCAGCTCCATTAACATGAATGTGAGCTGCTTCTGTAATCATCCTGTGAGCATTATGCCTGCCGGCGGTGCCGGCGGTAGCTGTAGCTTTGAGGCGGCAAGGGCCTTTCACATCCTGTGATTAAACCCCACCTATATCAACACAATGGTGCCAATTTAAATGCAAATGCTGACATTCCCATCACTCAGCCCGCACCCCGTTTACCAACCCCGGCATCAGGTGTATCTACACTGATTCTCAGTGTGTGTAAGAGTGTGACGGTTGATGTATGCGCATGTATCTGATAGCAATGAAGACATCATTTGGTAATGCCCTCTATAACTCTCTGTTTCTGAGGTTTATTCACAGCAGTGTTGATTTGGCTCGTCATCTTCTATTTCTGTTAGCATCTGGTCTTGTGTTTAGCTGCTTGTCTCTCCAGACCCTGGTCTTGTGTTTAGCTGCTTGCCTCTCCAGACCCAGGTCTTGTGTTTAGCTGCTTGCCTCTCCAGACCCAGGTCTTGTGTTTAGCTGCTTGTCTCTCCAGACCCTGGCCTTGTGTTTAGCTGCTTGTCTCTCCAGACCCAGGTCTTGTGTTTAGCTGCTTGTCTCTCCAGGCCCAGGTCTTGTGTTTAGCTGCTTGTCTCTCCAGACCCAGGTCTTGTGTTTAGCTGCTTGTCTCTCCAGACCCAGGTCTTGTGTTTAGCTGCTTGTCTCTCCAGACCCAGGTCTTGTGTTTAGCTGCTTGTCTCTCCAGACCCAGGTCTTGTGTTTAGCTGCTTGTCTCTCCAGGCCCAGGTCTTGTGTTTAGCTGCTTGTCTCTCCAGACCCAGGTCTTGTGTTTAGCTGCTTGCCTCTCCAGACCCAGGTCTTGTGTTTAGCTGCTTGCCTCTCCAGACCCAGGTCTTGTGTTTAGCTGCTTGTCTCTCCAGACCCTGGCCTTGTGTTTAGCTGCTTGTCTCTCCAGACCCAGGTCTTGTGTTTAGCTGCTTGTCTCTCCAGGCCCAGGTCTTGTGTTTAGCTGCTTGTCTCTCCAGACCCAGGTCTTGTGTTTAGCTGCTTGCCTCTCCAGACCCAGGTCTAGTCTTCCCTGTGGTGTTGGTTTACTTTATCTTTAATATCAGCTCAACCCCGGCCTACTGAATATATAAGGATTTAGTGTCTAGTTACATTGCTGCTTGGGTAGGAGCTTTTTCTCCCAGTTCATCATGTATTGATTTCACTGGCGGTAAAATGTAAAACGTGTTGCCATAAAAGCTGATATGCTACCGAGGGCCTCATTTAAACCCACAAAGTAATGTGCCCCAGACACAGCAATACCATGATGAGATTCTCCCCTCGCAACGTGCACTAGGGCAGCCGGGAGAAATTTAAAGGATATAATTAACATAAAAATCATTAAAATTCAAGTAAATGCTGGAGCTAGCTCCATAACCACCAGCACTCAGTTAGGGCTGTCGCCCCATTTTGTTGCACAGTACATCATAGATGACTGGCCAGTTATGGAAGTATGATAAACAAGCCTCTCTGGGTGGTGGGTGGAGGGGAGGCTACAGTGGGTGGCGCATCGTGTGCACCACTAATTAGATTCCCCTGTCCCATTTCCTGTCTCTGGCTCTCCTGTTTTCCTGATGAAAAGACATCAGAGTGGAGAGGAGAGACAGAGCTAGCGGAATAAAACTTAGTATCATAGTATCGTTCCTACCCCAAACACAGGGAACCCCCTTGGGATAGTTCCATTATGGTGACTTTGTGTGACAATGGTTATTTTCCTCGGTCTGTTACTATCTTACCCTTAAGTGTGTGGAACAAGTCAAATCATTAGGATGTATCTTTTGTTTCTCAAAACACCATGAATACCTATGGATAACAAAGCAAGTCATGTTAACCCCCTCAATATCTAGATATACCTGGCTACAGCAGTATTTCCCTGCCCTGGTCCTCCAGTACCCCCAACAGTACACATACTTAAAACATGTGTGCTGTTGGTGGTACTGGAGCACCAGGATTACAATAAACATGTGTACTGTTGGTGGTACTGGAGCACCAGGGTTACAATAAACATGTGTACTGTTGGTGGTACTGGAGCACCAGGGTTACAATAAACATGTGTACTGTTGGGGATACTGGAGCACCAGGGTTACAATAAACATGTGTACTGTTGGGGGTACTGGAGCACCAGGGTTACAATAAACATGTGTACTGTTGGTGATACTGGAGCACCAGGGTTACAATAAACATGTGTACTGTTGGGGATACTGGAGCACCAGGGTTACAATAAACATGTGTACTGTTGGTGGTACTGGAGCACCAGGGTTACAATAAACATGTGTACTGTTGGGGGTACTGGAGCACCAGGGTTACAATAAACATGTGTACTGTTGGGGGTACTGTAGCACCAGGGTTACAATAAACATGTGTACTGTTGGTGGTACTGGAGCACCAGGGTTACAATAAACATGTGTACTGTTGGTGATACTGGAGCACCAGGGTTACAATAAACATGTGTACTGTTGGTGATACTGGAGCACCAGGGTTACAATAAACATGTGTACTGTTGGGGGTACTGGAGCACCAGGGTTACAATAAACATGTGTACTGTTGGTGATACTGGAGCACCAGGGTTACAAGAAACACGTGTACTGTTGGTGATACTGGAGCACCAGGGTTACAATAAACATGTGTACTGTTGGGGGTACTGGAGCACCAGGGTTACAATAAACATGTGTAGGCGAATAATTACAATTTTGCAGATTAACACTGGAGTGATAAATGATCAGATGGTCATGTACAGGTAGAGATATTGGTGTGCAAAAGAGCAGAAAAGTAAATAAATATAAACAGTATGGGGAAGAGGTAGGTAAAATTGGGTGGGCTATTTACCGATAGACTATGTACAGCTGCAGCGATCGGTTAGCTGCTCAGATAGCAGATGTTTGAAATTGGTGAGGGAGATAAGTCTCCAACTTCAGCAATTTTTGCAATTCGTTCAAGTCACAGGCAGCAGAGAACTGGAACGAAAGGCGGGCAAATGAGGTGTTGTCTTTAGGGATGATCAGTGAGATACACCTGCTGGAGCGCGTGCTACGGGTGCGTGTTGCCATCGTGACCAGTGAACTGAGATAAGGCGGAGCTTTACCTAGCATGGACTTGTAGATGACCTGGAGCCAGTGGGTCTGGCGACGAATATGTAGCGAGGGCCAGCCGACTAGAGCATACAGGTCGCAGTGGTGGGTGGTATAAGGTGCTTTAGTAACAAAACGGATGGCACTGTGATAAACTGCATCCAGTTTGCTGAGTAGAGTATTGGAGGCCATTTTGTAGATGACATCGCCGAAGTCTAGGATCGGTAGGATAGTCAGTTTTACTAGGGTAAGTTTGGCGGCGTGAGTGAAGGAGGCTTTGTTGAGGAATAGAAAGCCAACTCTAGATTTGATTTTAGATTGGAGATGTTTGATATGAGTCTGGAAGGAGAGCTTACAGTCTGCCAGACACCTAGGTACTTATAGATGTCCACATATTCTAGGTCGGAACCATCCAGGGTGGTGATGCTAGTCGGGCGTGCGGGTGCAGGCAGCGAACGGTTGAAAAGCATGCATTTGCTTTTACTAGCGTTTAATAGCAGTTGGAGGCCACGGAAGGAGTGTTGTATGGCATTGAAGCTTGTTTGGAGGTTAGATAGCACAGTGTCCAAGGACGGGCCGGAAGTATACAGAATGGTGTCGTCTGCGTAGAGGTGGATCAGGGAATCGCCCGCAGCAAGAGCAACATCATTGATATATACAGAGAAAAGAGTCGGCCCGAGAATTGAACCCTGTGGCACCCCCATAGAGACTGCCAGAGGACCGGACAGCATGCCCTCCGATTTGACACACTGAACTCTGTCTGCAAAGTAGTTGGTGAACCAGGCAAGGCAGTCATCAGAAAAACCGAGGCTACTGAGTCTGCCGATAAGAATAGGGTGATTGAAAGAGTCGAAAGCCTTGGCAAGGTCTTTTATCAATGGCGGTTATGATATCGTTTAGTACCTTGAGCGTGGCTGAGGTGCACCCGTGACCGGCTCGGAAACCAGATTGCACAGCGGAGAAGGTACTGTTGGGGATACTGGAGCACCAGGGTTACAATAAACAGGTGTACTGTTGGGGATACTGGAGCACCAGGGTTACAATAAACATGTGTAATGTTGGGGATACTGGAACACCAGGATTACAATAAACATGTGTACTGTTGGTGGTACTGGAGCACCAGGGTTACAATAAACATGTGCACTGTTGGTGGTACTGGGGCACCAGGGTTACAATAAACATGTGCACTGTTGGTGGTACTGGAGCACCAGGGTTACAATAAACATGTGTACTGTTGGGGATACTGGAGCACCAGGGTTACAATAAACACGTGTACTGTTGGGGATACTGGAGCACCAGGGTTACAATAAACATGTGTACTGTTGGTGGTACTGGAGCACCAGGGTTACAATAAACATGTGTACTGTTGGTGGTACTGGAGCACCAGGGTTACAATAAACATGTGTACTGTTGGTGGTACTGGAGCACCAGGGTTACAATAAACGTGTACTGTTGGTGGTACTGGAGCACCAGGATTACAATAAACATGCGTACTGTTGGGGGTACTGGAGCACCAGGATTACAATAAACATGCGTACTGTTGGGGGTACTGGAGCACCAGGATTACAATAAACATGCGTACTGTTGGGGGTACTGGAGCACCAGGATTACAATAAACATGCGTACTGTTGGGGATACTGGAGCACCAGGGTTGGGAAACATGGCTACAGTATTCTTCAGAACCCTAATGATCTGTCAGTCGTGAGATCGCCTCCTCCTCCACCACTCTGGGATGGAAATGAAGAGTTCCATTTTTTTCCTCCCTTCAATGAGTCCTCCTTGAGAATTGATGAGCAAAGAGCCTTGTGTTGATCACAGACCAACAAGGGGTAGGGAGGAAGGTTACTGGAGGGGCCTGGAGACAGGGGAGAGACTGGAGGGGATCGTGTGGAATAGAGGGGCTCTCATCTGGGATGTGTAGGCCTACCTCGGGACCCACTTCACCGCAGGAGAGCTAACTGCTTAGTACCGTCATACTGTATATATAAATGGAATACATCTCCCTTAATGGCTCTGGCACTAAGCTAACCTGGGCCCAGTCCCAGGGAGGCAGCCAGGATAGGCAGGGCATTAGGATAGTCTTTGGTGAGGCAGTGTTGGGTCAAAAACCTCCCTGTGGGCATGGTTGGGTTCTCTCTCTACTGCTGCCTCTCCTCTCCTGGCCACAGGGAGTGTGGAAATGCTGGAAATGCTTGGTTTGTTGTTTTTGACAAAAAAAGAGAAATAATTACTGAACTTGTTTTTACCTGGATTCCGTGGCACGGTTAGCTTCTAACAGCTAGGACTGTTATTTCTTGTTTCGGAATCGCACTTAACAGACAGGTTGACGCCTGCTTGACAGAGCCGCTAACCAGTTGCTAGCTAAGCTGCTAGAAATCAAGCTAACGAATTTAGTCCCAGATGAGTTTTGCAATGGAGCCCTTTTTGTCTGGAGAAGTAAATGAACAGTTCCAGCTCTGTAGGAGCTGTATCTACTACTCTTTGTTTCAGGACAAACTGGATCACTCTGAGTTCCAATACACTCTAATGATGATTTGAAAAAAGTTGCATGAAAGGAATGAGCTCTGCTTTGTTTTTTTTGCGCAGGCTGTACACACTTCATCAGTCCCTCATTCACAATTTGACAATCACTTCATAATGCCGTGAATTTCCTGGCGGCTTCACCATTCTGGGGCCGTAATGCCCACTAAAAAAATCCATGCCTTTTGTGGCCAGTGACCGTTGTGCCCATGGGCTGAAAATAATCATTATAATTCCCTTCGCCTGGCTGCATGCTCCAAAGCACCTCGAACTCACATGGCTCTCTGTCACGCGGGTCTTTCTCACAGGCTAGAAGTGAAGACAGACACATCGGAGATGCAACTGTGCGCATCCTTATCCAAGTCCAAGCTGCATATTGTAGATATTGGAAAAACATTCCATATTTACTTTCCGTCAGCCAACAAGATTAAGCCAAACAAACAACAAAAGAACTAGCCTATGTCAATCTACCATCCCCGATAGTACAAAAGTTGACCTATTCTGTGTGAGAAATAAATATTATAAACATAGTCTGGGACAGATGTGGTATGCGATAGATCCCAAATTTATACAACCATTAAGCATCAGATCAGAACATTTAGCTTAAAATGTTGATAAACTATTAGGTTATTTCTTCACATTATAAGCACAGCAATACGCACACGGGCAGTAAGCTATAAGCACAGCAATACGCACACGGGCAGTAGGCTATAAGCACAGCAATACGCACACGGGCAGTAAGCTATAAGCACAGCAATACGCACACGGGCAGTAAGCTATAAGCACAGCAATACGCACACGGGCAGTAAGCTATAAGCACAGCAATACGCACACGGGCAGTAAGCTATAAGCACAGCAATACGCACACGGGCAGTAAGCTATAAGCACAGCAATACGCACACGGGCAGTAAGCTATAAGCACAGCAATACGCACACGGGCAGTAGGCTATAAGCACAGCAATACGCACACGGGCAGTAAGCTATAAGCACAGCAATACGCACACGGGCAGTAAGCTATAAGCACAGCAATACGCACACGGGCAGTAAGCTATAAGCACAGCAATACGCACACGGGCAGTAAGCTATAAGCGCGAATGTTCCATTAGCGGGAAAACACCATTGTCAAAGTGCATTTCTATGGTGAAACTTATCTTCCCCAAACTTGAAACGTGCTGTGTATGTATGCCAGTTAGACTCTACACCCCTTGTAAAGCAGATTAATGTGCTTCATTTTAAGAAGTTATTTGGCCACTTTAGTTGTGATACAAACTGGGCCTAGCAAGTAGCGCAGTGGCAGAGGCGTCACAACTGACCTGGGTTCAATCCCGGGCTGTGTCACAACAGGTCGTGACTGGTAGTACCATAGGGAGGCGCACAATTGTTCCAGTGTTGTCCAGGTTAGGGGAGGGTTTGGCCGGGGGGGCTTTACTTGGCTCATCGTGCTCAAGCAACTCCTTGTGGCGGACCGGGAGCCTGCATGCTGACTTCGGTCATCAGTTGAACAGTGTTTCCTCCCATTGGTTTGGCTGGCTTCTGGCTTAAACGGGCGGATGTTAAGAAGCTCTGTTTGGCGGGTCATGTTTTAGTCCAGGGAAAAAAAAATACATGTCATCTATGTACTTAAATAGTGATTGGAGGACGCTTTTCCCCTGGTTCATTTTCATGCCAGTCAGGTAAGCTATACTCCTGTTGTAAAGAGAAGCAATGTGCTTAATAATAGGAAAGTTGATAAATAAATATAGTAGGCCTAGCCTATAGGAAGCTGATGGGATCCTCCTCTTTTTAATAGAGGCCTCAATTGCATAGCATAAAGAAATGTTGCGCTACTTGAGGTCATGGGCTCTCATTAAGAGATTGATTCGATTTTCGATTACATTCGCATTGATGTCAGAGTGATTAGAGGGACAATAGAGTGCTGAGTACCAGATGGTTAGCAAGTTTGGTATGCTACTAATGACCATCAGCAGCATCAGAGCTTAGAGAAGCCTAATTAATGTGACTAAACGGTCACATGGAATTTGACTGCCATCATGACTCGTGACCGCCGGTGTAGCGGTAATGTGATCATCGTAACAACCCTAGCTGAGACATTCTTACTAATCTGCTAGAGAACCAGTTCAGATTCAAGTGTAACTTTTGTGTGACTGAAGCCTTTAGTGAGTGGTCAAATGCTTTAATATTTAATCATTTCTGCTCTCCAAATTCATATTTATTATATAAATAGCCCCATTTAATTTTGTCTGGCTTGCTGTTTCAAATTAAATTGTTTATTTCTGAATGTCTGTTTTTCTTTCACTCGCTCCCTCTTTCTTTTTCTCTCTCCCTTTTTCAATCACCTTTCCTCTTCTCCCTGGCTCTTTCTGTCTCTACTATCACTCTTTTTCTCTCTCTCCCTCTCCTCCTCCTCGCCCAACACTAACACCAGCTCCCCCATCATTATTAAAAAAAGGTAAAAGAGAACATCGCTCTGAGCCGACAGAGACGGTTAATATGGAAGTGGCCCCTGTTTCGCTTATCAATGGGAGCGGCCCTCTGACAGAGCTGTTAATAACAGACCAGCCTTGTTTGTCCCCCATCTCCGTCTTTGTCCTCTTTTCTCCTCTCTCGCTCCTGTCTTTTCCCCTCTCCTTCACCCCTGTGTCTATCTCCTTTTTCCCTCCATCAGTCAATCACTCTCACCTCACTTTGCCTTTCTCAACTCTTATCCCCCCTTCTCTTTCTCCTGAAATCCCTTTATTATACAAATCCCAATAAATGCTCTCTCTATCTGTTTTAGTAGTAGTAGTAGTATTGATGGTGTTAACCTTGCAGTCGTGGACTAAATCGTATCCCAATGTCCTGAAAATGTACAGAAAACATACAACTACAACTCCTCACAGAGAGATATGAAATGCTCTGAACTATGTTACATGATCTTTCCTCAAACGTACCCCCCCTTTTCCCTCTCTCCATTATAGGGGTTACGAGGATCCCATCGAGGCGGAGATGATTGACGAGCGACACCCCTACATCCATGGCATGTACCCGGCCCCCCTGGCCCAGCCCGAGAGGGGGAGCATGGCCAGCCTGGACCGCCTTGCTGGCCGCCGCTCGCCCTCCATCGACAGCATCCGCAAGGACCCGCGTTGGCGTGACCCCGATCTGCAAGAGGTCATAGCCATGCTGGGCCACCCCATCGACCCAGTCAAGTCTAACGCCGCCGCATATCTGCAGCACCTGTGCTACGAAAATGACAAGATCAAGAAAGATGTGCGCCAGCTGAAGGGGATACCGGTGCTGGCAAGCCTGCTGGACCACCCCAAGGCTGAGGTCCACCGCAAGGCCTGCGGAGCCCTGAGAAACATCTCCTACGGCAAGGACCACGACAACAAGGTGGCCATCAAGAACTGTGACGGTATCCCCGCCCTTGTCCGCCTGCTGAGGAAGACCAACGACATGGAGGTCCGCGAGCTGATCACAGGTGAGTTACAGAGACCATAGTGCCTACTGTACATCAAGAATCAACAGAGGTAAGTTACTGTAGACCAATACTATGTACCTACTACAGTATTATACAGTAGGGATGTGACAAGTTGAAGAAAATAAATAAAGTATATACTGCATTTTTTTATTGTTTAAACATGAGTATTTTTAATGATTTCAGAATTGAAACCTAACCTTAACCACACTGCCAACCTTATGCCTAAAATTATGACCAAAAAGATGAAACAAATGTGAGTTTGTGGCTGTGGTAACTAGTGGTAACTAGTGGAAACCCTAGCAACGGTGGTATTAATGCCGTTTTAGGTTCTCTGTTGTGTACCTCTCTTCCGTGTTCTCAGTTGTCAGTACGTCCTTAATGCCCCACTTCTCATCAATGTGATGGCTCGTTGCAGTGATGCATGACAGCGTGTTCATAGTTGTCCATAGTCATCCTGTTGGTAAAGAGCCACTGAACAGGCTGTTTGGCACATTTGTTTTTCTGTTGCTCATTAGAAGAAACTAAAATTCAGTCTTGGAGTTGTGTTTCCTAACCGATTCCGCGTTTGGTTAATGATGTTTGTCCCCCATGAGACACTGTAGATGCAGAAGCCTATTTAATTTTCTCAAAAACCCCAGAATGAATCTGAGATAGTTAAATCATTTTGACATTTTTGCTGAGAGTATGTTTTAGTTGTGCAATTTTACATCTAACTAAGGTGTTTGGTGCAGTATTTCTCAAGTTAAAAAATGCTTGACATATTGTCTTATGTAAACAAAGTCAGAGCTGATTGGCAGGTCTGTCTAATTGTCTATGCTATTGGATACAGAGCAATCACAGCAGCTGTTCACCCCATGTTAGAGGGCAAATGGACATCTTCAAACCCAACCTTCATTTACGTGTTGTGATGCACGGAGGTTCTAAATTCTGTTTTAGACCAGACTGACTTTATGACAAATGTTCCTATTTATTTACACTTTGTAGTTTCTGACTCCTATCGATGCCACAAAGGCCATTTTCAGAGTTTGAACTTTGTCCTTACAGAGCAATCATTGTACAATTTCTCCATCAGGGCCTTCACGGTTTTTCGACACGCCGTCTTGTCGTCTGGTTCTAGATATACCATTAGGGTATTGTAGCCGACATCCTCTTCCATTGACAATGGCTGCATTTCAACTGCAATCATTTCTGCAATCAGGCTGTGATTTCCTCACTCCGACCCTTATCGCGCTGCTGCCAACAACGGAATGTGTGTGTCACAGTGCGTCTTTCAGCAATGCACCTGTACTGCCACTGTACAAGTTTGTATTTGATTACCTTATCATTTAACTTCTCAAAGTAATGCCATGCAGGACTTCCCTGTCTCACTCTGCCATTTTCCCAACTTTTAACGATGATGACAGGCAGAGCGATTTACATTCTTGGCAAATAATTTGAAAGATGCATATCTCCTCCTACTTACAGCATTGTAGCATTAGGTATTTGTTTCATTTAAATGTTTCCTTTATGATGATGGTCGGAACCTGGTAGTTTTGTAATAACTGCACTGTGATATACATTTTTTAAATGGTTTTAACGATCCCAATTTTGTTTAAATGTCACACCCGAATTATACAACACAGGTGAGTTCTACAGACCAACACTAGCTACAGCTCCGCAGCTGTAAATAGGTTAACACTAGCTACAGCTCCGCAGCTGTAAATAGGTCAACACTAGCTACAGCTCCGCAGCTGTAAGTAGGTCAACACTAGCTACAGCTCCGCAGCTGTAAATAGGTCAACACTAGCTACAGCTCCGCAGCTGTAAATAGGTGGCCCTCTTGAATCATGTGGGAACAGCAGACTGGTATAGGGATTGATTGAATATGTCCGTAAACACACCGGCCAGATGGTCTGCGCATGCTCTGAGGGCGCGGCTGGGGATGCCGTCTGGGCCTGCAGCCTTGCGAGGGTTAACACGTTTAAATGTCTTACTCACCTCGGCTGCAGTGAAGGAGAGACCGCATGTTTTCGTTGCAGGCCGTGTCAGTGGCACTGTATTGTCCTCAAAGCGGGCAAAAAAGTTATTTAGTCTGCCAGTCTGCCAGGTTTCTTCTTGTAGTCCGTGATTGACTGTAGTCCCTGCCACATGCCTTTTGTGTCTGAGCCGTTGAATTGAGATTCTACTTTGTCTCTGTACTGACGCTTAGCTTGTTTGATAGCCTTGCGGAGGGAATAGCTGCACTGTTTGTATTCGGTCATGTTACCAGACACCTTGCCCTGATTAAAAGCAGTGGTTCGCGCATTCAGTTTCACGCGAATGCTGCCATCAATCCACGTTTTCTGGTTAGGGAATGTTTTTATCGTTGCTATTGGAACGACATCTTCAACGCACGTTCTAATGAACTCGCACACCGAATCAGCGTATTCGTCAATATTGTTATCTGACGCAATGCGAAACATGTCCCAGTCCACGTGATGGAAGCAGTCTTGGAGTGTGGAGTCAGCTTGGTCGGACCAGCGTTGGACAGACCTCGGCGTGGGAGCCTCTTGTTTTAGTTTCTGTCTGTAGGCAGGGATCAACAAAATGGAGTCGTGGTGCGGAGCTGTAGCTAGTGTTGACCTATTTACAGCTGCGGAGCTGTAAATAGGTCAACACTAGCTACAGCTCCGCAGCTGTAAATAGGTCAACACTAGCTACAGCTCCGCAGCTGTAAATAGGTCAACACTAGCTACAGCTCCGCAGCTGTAAATAGGTCAACACTAGCTACAGCTCCGCAGCTGTAAATAGGTCAACACTAGCTACAGCTCCGCAGCTGTAAATAGGTCAACACTAGCTACAGCTCCGCAGCTGTAAATAGGTCAACACTAGCTACAGCTCCGCAGCTGTAAATAGGTCAACACTAGCTACAGCTCCGCAGCTGTAAATAGGTCAACACTAGCTACAGCTCCACAGCTGTAAATAGGTCAACACTAGCTATAGCTCCTCAGCTGTAAATAGGTCAACACTAGCTACAGCTCCGCAGCTGTAAATAAGTCAACATTAGCTACAGCTCCTCGGCTGTAAATAAGTCAACACTAGCTATAGCTCCTCAGCTGTAAATAGGCCAACACTAACTATAGCGCCTCAGCTGTAAATAAATCAATACTAGCTACAGCTCCTCGGCTGTAAATAAGTCAACACTAGCTATAGCTCCTCAGCTGTAAATAGGCCAACACTAGCTACAGCTCCTCGGCTGTAAATAGGCCAACACTAGCTATAGCTCCTCAGCTGTAAATTTTACATTTACATTTACATTTAAGTCATTTAGCAGACGCTCTTATCCAGAGCGACTTACAAATTGGTGCATTCACCTTATGACATCCAGTGGAACAGTCACTTTACAATAGTGCATCTAAAACTTAAGGGGGGGGTGAGAGGGATTACTTATCCTATCCTAGGTATTCCTTAAAGAGGTGGGGTTTCAGGTGTCTCCGGAAGGTGGTGATTGACTCCGCTGTCCTGGCGTCGTGAGGGAGTTTGTTCCACCATTGGGGGCCAGGGCAGCGAACAGTTTTGACTGGGCTGAGCGGGAGCTGTACTTCCTCAGTGGTAGGGAGGCGAGCAGGCCAGAGGTGGATGAACGCAGTGCCCTTGTTTGGGTGTAGGGCCTGATCAGAGCCTGGAGGTACTGAGGTGCCGTTCCCCTCACAGCTCCGTAGGCAAGCACCATGGTCTTGTAGCGGATGCGAGCTTCAACTGGAAGCCAGTGGAGAGAACGGAGGAGCGGGGTGACGTGAGAGAACTTGGGAAGGTTGAACACCAGACGGGCTGCGGCGTTCTGGATGAGTTGAAGGGGTTTAATGGCACAGGCAGGGAGCCCAGCCAACAGCGAGTTGCAGTAATCCAGACGGGAGATGACAAGTGCCTGGATTAGGACCTGCGCCGCTTCCTGTGTGAGGCAGGGTCGTACTCTGCGGATGTTGTAGAGCATGAACCTACAGGAACGGGCCACCGCCTTGATGTTGGTTGAGAACGACAGGGTGTTGTCCAGGATCACGCCAAGGTTCTTGGTGCTCTGGGAGGAGGACACAATGGAGTTGTCAACCGTGATGGCGAGATCATGGAACGGGCAGTCCTTCCCCGGGAGGAAGAGCAGCTCCGTCTTGCCGAGGTTCAGCTTGAGGTGGTGATCCGTCATCCACACTGATATGTCTGCCAGACATGCAGAGATGCGATTCGCCACCTGGTCATCAGAAGGGGGAAAGGAGAAGATTAATTGTGTGTCGTCTGCATAGCAATGATAAGAGAGACCATGTGAGGTTATGACAGAGCCAAGTGACTTGGTGTATAGCGAGAATAGGAGAGGGCCAAGAACAGAGCCCTGGGGGACACCAGTGGTGAGAGCGCGTGGTGAGGAGACAGATTCTCGCCACGCCACCTGGTAGGAGCGACCTGTCAGGTAGGACGCAATCCAAGCGTGGGCCGCGCCGGAGATGCCCAACTCGGAGAGGGTGGAGAGGAGGATCTGATGGTTCACAGTATCGAAGGCAGCCGATAGATCTAGAAGGATGAGAGCAGAGGAGAGAGAGTTAGCTTTAGCAGTGCGGAGCGCCTCCGTGATACAGAGGAGAGCAGTCTCAGTTGAATGACTAGTCTTGAAACCTGACTGATTTGGATCAAGAAGGTCATTCATAGAGAGATAGCGGGAGAGCTGGCCAAGGACGGCACGTTCAAGAGTTTTGGAGAGAAAAGAAAGAAGGGATACTGGTCTGTAATTGTTGACATCGGAGGGATCGAGTGTAGGTTTTTTCAGAAGGGGTGCAACTCTCGCTCTCTTGAAGACGGAAGGGACGTAGCCAGCGGTCAGGGATGAGTTGATGAGCGAGGTGAGGTAAGGGAGAAGGTCTCCGGAAATGGTCTGGAGAAGAGAGGAGGGGATAGGGTCAAGCGGGCAGGTTGTTGGGCGGCCGGCCGTCACAAGACGCGAGATTTCATCTGGAGAGAGAGGGGAGAAAGAGGTCAGAGCACAGGGTAGGGCAGTGTGAGCAGAACCAGCGGTGTCGTTTGACTTAGCAAACGAGGATCGGATGTCGTCGACCTTCTTTTCAAAATGGTTGACGAAGTCATCTGCAGAGAGGGAGGAGGGGGAGGGGGAGGAGGATTCAGGAGGGAGGAGAAGGTGGCAAAGAGCTTCCTAGGGTTAGAGGCAGATGCTTGGAATTTAGCGTGGTAGAAAGTGGCTTTAGCAGCAGAGACAGAGGAGGAAAATGTAGAGAGGAGGGAGTGAAAGGATGCCAGGTCCGCAGGGAGGCGAGTTTTCCTCCATTTCCGCTCGGCTGCCCGGAGCCCTGTTCTGTGAGCTCGCAATGAGTCATCGAGCCACGGAGCGGGAGGGGAGGACCGAGCCGGCCTGGAGGATAGGGGACATAGAGAGTCAAGGGATGCAGAGAGGGAGGAAAGGAGGGTTGAGGAGGCAGAATCAGGAGATAGGTGGGAGAAGGTTTGATCGGAGGGAAGAGATGATAGGATGGAAGAGGAGAGAGTAGCGGGGGAGAGAGAGCGAAGGTTGGGACGGCGCGATACCATCCGAGTAGGGGCAGTGTGGGAGGTGTTGGATGAGAGCGAGAGGGAAAAGGATACAAGGTAGTGGTCGGAGACTTGGAGGGGAGTTGCAATGAGGTTAGTGGAAGAACAGCATCTAGTAAAGATGAGGTCGAGCGTATTGCCTGCCTTGTGAGTAGGGGGGAAGGTGAGAGGGTGAGGTCAAAAGAGGAGAGGAGTGGAAAGAAGGAGGCAGAGAGGAAAGAGTCAAAGGTAGACGTGGGGAGGTTAAAGTCGCCCAGAACTGTGAGAGGTGAGCCGTCCTCAGGAAAGGAGCTTATCAAGGCATCAAGCTCATTGATGAACTCTCCGAGGGAACCTGGAGGGCGATAAATGATAAGGATGTTAAGCTTGAAAGGGCTAGTAACTGTGACAGCATGGAATTCAAAGGAGGCGATAGACAGATGGGTAAGGGGAGAAAGAGAGAATGACCACTTGGGAGAGATGAGGATCCCGGTGCCACCACCCCGCTGACCAGACGCTCTCGGGGTGTGCGAGAACACGTGGGCGGACGAAGAGAGAGCAGTAGGAGTAGCAGTGTTGTCTGTGGTGATCCATGTTTCCGTCAGTGCCAAGAAGTCGAGGGACTGGAGGGAGGCATAGGCTGAGATGAATTCTGCCTTGTTGACCGCAGATTGGCAGTTCCAGAGGCTACCGGAGACCTGGAACTCCACGTGGGTCGTGCGCGCTGGGACCACCAGAGTAGGGTGGCCGCGGCCACGCGGTGTGGAGCGATTTTATGGTCTGTGCAGAGAGGAGAGAACAGGGATAAACAGACACATAGTTGACAGGCTACAGAAGAGGCTACGCTAATGCAAAGGAGATTGGAATGACAAGTGGACTACACGTCTCGAATGTTCAGAAAGTTAAGCTACGTAGCAAGAATCTTATTGACTAAAATGATTAAAATGATACAGTACTGCTGAAGTAGGCCAGCTGGCAGTGGGTGCGTTGTTGACACTACACTAATCAAGTCGTTCCGTTGAGTGTAATAGTTTCTGCAGTGTTGCTATTCGGGGGCTAGCTGGCTAGCTAGCAGTGTTGTTTACGTTACGTTGCGTTAAAAGAATGACAATAGATGGCTAGCGAACCTAGAAAATCGCTCTAGACTACACAATTATCTTTGATACAAAGACGGCTATGTAGCTAGCTATGTAGCTAGCTACGATCAAACAAATCAAACCGTTGTACTGTAATGAAATGAAGTGAAAATGTGATACTACCTGTGAATGCGACCGGGTTGTTGAGTTCTATACAGAAGACGTTGGCTAGCGTTGGCTAGCTAGCAGAGTCACCTACGTTAAGGACGACAAATAGCTGGCTAGCTAACCTCGGTAAATTAAGATAATCACTCTAAGACTACACACTCTAAACCTAAACAACACAATTATCTTGGATACGATGATACCAAGACAGCAAAGACAGCTATGTAGCTAGCTAACACTACACTAATCAAGTCGTTCAGTTGAGTGTAATAGTTTCTCCAGTGCAGCTAATCAGTGGACGTTAGCTAGCTGGCTAGTGAAGACTACGTTAGGACGGCGAAATACGATAATTACGCAATTATCTTTGATACAAAGATAATAGGCCAAATAGGCCAACAATAGCTACAGCTCCTCGGCTGTAAATAGGCCAACACTAGCTACAGCTACAGCTCCTCGGCTGTAAATAAGTCAACACTAGCTATAGCTCCTCAGCTGTAAATAGGCCAACACTAACTACAGCTCCTCGGCTGTAAATAAGTCAACACTAGCTACAGCTCCTCGGCTGTAAATAAGTCAACACTAGCTACAGCTCCTCGGGCTGTAAATAAGTCAACACTAGCTATAGCTCCTCAGCTGTAAATAGGCCAACACTGGCTACAGCTCCTCGGCTGTAAGTAAGTCAACACTAGCTATAGCTCCTCAGCTGTAAATAGGCCAACACTAGCTACAGATCCTCAGCTGTAAATAGGTCAACACTAGCTATAGCTCCTCAGCTGTAAATAAGTCAACACTAGCTACATTTCCTCGGCTGTAAATAAGACAGTAAATACTAGGCATAGTAGCCCTTTGTTTGTAATGTACAAACCATTATTATTTAAAGTACCGGCATATTCTCTGTTAGGGCATTTTGATGTTGTGGGCTGAGGCATTATTGAAGCATGTCCTGCATTCTCTATCTAAGAGACAGACAGAGAGAGAACTAGGAGAGTGTTGTTGGTAAACATGGACTAAACCAGGCTAGTGTTATAGGAATTACGGTTGGGTGGTATCCAGATTTCCATACCGTCATACCGTTTCGGTACCATACCGGGGTATATGGTAAAACCGAATGTGCACACAAGGGGCGCTATTGCGAAGATGGAAAAAAGGCAACAGTGATCTTGATCCAGGAGGGGATTCAATGTCTCTGCTGTAACCAAGAAGCTTGATATTGACATCTAACCACTTAGCGAGCAAGTTAGCAAACCAAATGCATAGCTGGAGCTCTGAGCTGGATATAACTTGTTTTTTTCATCTTAGATTTGTTATAGTTATACTTAGCACCCTCGTAGCAAGCACCCTCGCAGCTCCACTATATTGAAAATCATACCGTCGGTATTTTGAAAAACACCTCTGTATATGGTTTAAACAGTATATGGCACAAGCTCAATAGGAATATGCTGTGTTAAACATTCGCCATGACTTGTTAAATGTCACTAAATGACGTGTGTCTCTCTCCGGCCACAACACACCACTAAGAATTGGTTTGACCTGACACGCATTCAGCAGGAATGTGGGGAATGGGATCTGAGAGAGGCTTTTTTTGCTTTGGACATGTGAAACTGAGAGGGCAAATAGCAGTTTACACATCAGGAGGCAACCTTTAGGAGTGGACGATTTGAACAACACATAGTTTCCCCATGGGAGTAGCTCAAGAATGCTTTGGTAACACTTTGTATGAAGTATATAGAGTGCCTTCAGAAAGTTTTCATAGTCCTTGACTTTTTCCACATTTTGTTGTGTTAGAGCCTGAATTTAAAATGGATTCCATTGCGATTTTTGGTCACTGGAATACACACAATACCCCATCATGTCAAAGTGGAATTATGTTTTTGAAATGATTACAAATTAATAAAAAATGAAAAGCTGAAAGCTTGAGTCAATAAGTATTCAACCCCTTTGTTATGGCAAACCTAAATAAGTCCATGAGTAAAAATCTGCTTAACAAGTCACATAATAAGTTGCATGGACTGTGCAATAATAATGTTTAACATGATTTTTGAATGACGACCTCTGTTCCCCCACACATACAATTATGTGTTAGGTCCCTCAGTCGAGCTGTCACGCCCTGACCTTAGATACCTCTGTTTTTCTATATATTTTGGTTAGGTCAGGGTGTGACTAGGGTGGGTACTCTAGTTTTTGTATGTCTAGGGTTTTTGTATGTCTAGGGGTTTTTGTATGTCTTTGTTGGCCCGATAAACAGAGACAGCTGTTTATCGTTGTCTTTGATTGGGGATCATATTTAGGTAGCCATTTACCTCATTTGTGTTGTGGGGATCTTGTCTACATTTAGTTGCCTGAGTGCACAACAGTAGCTTCACGTTTCGTTTGGTTGTTTGTTGTTTTTGTTCAGTGAGTTTTGGTTTATTAAAATTATGTGGAACTCTACTCACGCTGCGCCTTGGTCTCATCATTACGACGGTTTCCATCCCACGAGCAGTGCATTTCAAACACAGATTCAACCACAAAGACCAGGAAGGTTTTCCAATGCCTCACAAAGAAGGGCACCTATTGGTAGATGGGTAAAAAAAAAGCAGACATTGAATATCCCTTTGAGCATGGTGAAGTTATTAATTACACTTTGGATGGTGTAGCAATACACCCAGTCACTACATAGATACAGGCGTCCTTTCTAACTCAGTTGCCAGAGAGGAAGGAAACCGCTCAGGGGTTTCACCATGAGGCCAATGGTGACTTTAAAACAGTTACAGAGTTTAATGGCTGTGATAGGAGAAAACTTAGGATGGATCAACAACATTGTAGTTACTCCACAATACTAACCTAATTGACAGAGTGAAAAGAAGGAAGCTAGTACAGAATAAAACATTTTCCAGAATCGTAGAGGACAACCTGGTTCAGTCTGCTTTCCACCAGAGACTGGGAGATGAATTCACTTTTCAGCTAGACAATAACCTAAAACACAAATCTATGCTGGAGTTGCTTACCAAGAGAGTGAATGTTCATGAGTGGTCTAGTTACAGTTTTGACTTAAAATGACTTGAAAATCTATGGCAAAAGGGTTGTCAAGCAATGATCAACAACCAATTTAACAGCGCTTGAATCATTTTTAAAATAATAATTGACAAAACAGGTGTGGAAATCTCTTAAACTTACCCAGAAATACTCCCTGCCAAAGGTGCTTCTACAAAGTATTGACTCGGTGGTGAACATTTATGTAAATGAGATATTTCTGGATATCATTTTCAATTCATTTGCAAACATTTCTAAAAACATGTTTGCACTTTGTCATTATGGTATTGTGTGTAGATGGGTGAGAGAAAAAAAAGATTTAATCAATTTTGAATTCAGGCTGTAACATAACAAAATGTGGTATAAGTCAGGGGTATGAATACTTTCTGAAGGCACTGCACATATGTGTATCATGTACCATGTGCTCTGTAATGCATTATAAAACGCTTATAATGAATTATGTGTTGTGACTAACTATAAGTGGTAATAACATCTTATAGTGCTTTCACAGAAAATGGCAGGATGGAAGGACGGTCTGTGAAGAACAGATGTTGTTTCACTTGTTTTTTCTTGTTGAATATAGAGGAGAAGGTGTGTACAGCACATGAAGGTGTAGTGGAATATCTCTAAGTAGTCTACTGTATGTATGGTCACTCTGACTGAGAAGTCTGTGTGGGAGGAGGGATGGCTGTGCCCAGATAAAAATAACCTCCCACCGCAAGACAGGGGAACAGAGGAAAACCCTTCCCCTATATCTCCCTGTCTTTCTCTTTATCTCTCCCCCTCTCTGTCTGTTGGTCTATTCTCTTCTCTCTCTTTCTCCCCTGCTCTCTCCTTCTCTTTCCCCTCTCATTCCCTCTTTCCTTCCTTCCTCTCTCTCTCTCTCTCTCTCTCTCTCTCTCTCTCTCTCTCTCTCTCTCTCTCTCTCTCGCTTGCTCTTTCTTTCTTGTTTTCTTTCTCACACTCTTTCACTCTTTCTCTCTCCTCCCTCTTTCTTTCCATCCCAGGCCTGACCATATGCTTTAGTTGCTAGAGCGAGGCCTCTATGAAAACAGCACCGTCACAATGTGTGATTAGTTTACAGCGTGCCCCACACTGGGCATGTTTTTCTACAATTAAATATAATTGGAGCTTTAAAAATAGAGCGTTTTAAATAGACCAGTTCTGTTCAGGCAGGGAAGGGTTGACGTGGACCTAACCAAACGGTTTCATATTTTTTATTTGTAATGTTTCCCTTTTCTCTTTTTCCTCCTGAATATAGGCCTGCGCCCTCTAGCAAACACATAACTGAAAAGGTAGATGATCGTGGAGTGCATTTGTCTCATATATTTTCCATTCATAGACAGTAGTGAACAGAGATTTGTAGGCAAACAACTACTAAACAGGTGTTCATTCCTTGTTCTCTACTGTAATCCAACATTCATAGAGCTGTTAAGCACCCTCCCTCTCTCCCAGAAGCTGAGTAGTGGATGTGCTGTGTGCGTGTGTGTGAGTGCGTGTGCATACCTGCGTGCGGGTTTGTGTGCATGTATATTTGTATGTGTGTGTGTTTACGTGGCTTGACTCACAGGCTGCTGGCCTGGTGTTGGTGCATCAGTAGTACCTCTCCAGAATGCAGAGAAAAGGGTGTTGTGTTGTAATGTGATCCAGACAGGCCCACTGTAGTGTATATGGACTAGGTAGCAGGGGAGTGTATATGGACTAGGTGGCAGGGGAGTGTATAGGGAATAAGCAGCAGGGGAGTGTATAGGGAATAAGCAGCAGGGGAGTGTATAGGGATTGGGTAGCAGGGGAGTGTATAGGGAATAAGCAGCAGGGGAGTGTATAGGGAATAAGCAGCAGGGGAGTGTATAGGGAATAAGCAGCAGGGGAGTGTATAGGGAATAAGCAGCAGGGGAGTGTATAGGGAATAGGTAGCAGGGGAGTGTATAGGGAATAAACAGCAGGGGAGTGTATAGGGAATAGGTAGCAGGGGAATGTGTAGGTAATAAGCAGCAGGGGAGTGTATAGGGAATAAGCAGCAGGGGAGTGTATAGGGCCTAGGTAGTAGGGGAGTGTATAGGGATTAGGTAGCAGGGGAGTGTATAGGGAATAAGCAGCAGGGGAGTGTATAGGGAATAAGCAGCAGGGGAGTGTATAGGGCCTAGGTAGCAGGGGAGTGTATAGGGATTAGGTAGCAGGGGAGTGTATAGGGACTAGGTAGCAGGGGAGTGTATAGGGACTAGGTAGCAGGGGAGTGTATAGGGATTAGGTAGCAGGGGAGTGTATAGGGACTAGGTAGCAGGGGAGTGTATAGGGACTAGGTAGCAGGGGAGTGTATAGGGATTAGGTAGCAGGGGAGTGTATAGGGATTAGGTAGCAGGGGAGTGTATAGGGAATAAGCAGCAGGGGAGTGTATAGGGACTAGGTAGCAGGGGAGTGTATAGGGCCTAGGTAGCAGGGGAGTGTATAGGGATTAGGTAGCAGGGGAGTGTATAGGGACTAGGTAGCAGGGGAGTGTATAGGGACTAGGTAGCAGGGGAGTGTATAGGGATTAGGTAGCAGGGGAGTGTATAGGGAATAAGCAGCAGGGGAGTGTATAGGGACTAGGTAGCAGGGGAGTGTATAGGGAGGGAGCAGGGAATAGGTAGCAGGGGAGTGTATAGGGAATAAGCAGCAGGGGAGTGTATAGGGAATAAGCAGCAGGGGGAGTGTATAGGGCCTAGGTAGCAGGGGAGTGTATAGGGATTAGGTAGCAGGGGAGTGTATAGGGACTAGGTAGCAGGGGAGTGTATAGGGACTAGGTAGCAGGGGAGTGTATAGGGATTAGGTAGCAGGGGAGTGTATAGGGAATAAGCAGCAGGGGAGTGTATAGGGACTAGGTAGCAGGTGAGTGTATAGGGATTAGGTAGCAGGGGAGTGTATAGGGAATAAGCAGCAGGGGAGTGTATAGGGAATAAGCAGCAGGGGAGTGTATAGGGAATAAGCAGCAGGGGAGTGTATAGGGACTAGGTAGCAGGGGAGTGTATAGGGAATAAGCAGCAGGGGAGTGTATAGGGAATAAGCAGCAGGGGAGTGTATAGGGACTAGGTAGCAGGGGAGTGTATAGGGAATAAGCAGCAGGGGAGTGTATAGGGAATAAGCAGCAGGGGAGTGTATAGCGAATAAGCAGCAGGGGAGTGTATAGGGAATAAGCAGCAGGGGAGTGTATAGGGACTAGGTAGCAGGGGAGTGTATAGGGAATAAGCAGCAGGGGAGTGTATAGGGAATAAGCAGCAGGGGAGTGTATAGCGAATAAGCAGCAGGGGAGTGTATAGGGAATAAGCAGCAGGGGAGTGTATAGGGACTAGGTAGCAGGGGAGTGTATAGGGAATAAGCAGCAGGGGAGTGTATAGGGAATAGGTAGCAGGGGAATGTATAGGGAATAAGCAGCAGGGGAGTGTATAGGGAATAAGCAGCAGGGGAGTGTATAGGGAATAAGCAGCAGGGGAGTGTATAGGGAATAAGCAGCAGGGGAGTGTATAGGGAATAAGCAGCAGGGGAGTGTATAGGGAATAAGCAGCAGGGGAGTGTATAGGGAATAAGCAGCAGGGGAGTGTATAGGGAATAAGCAGCAGGAGAGTGTATAGGGAATAAGCAGCAGGGGAGTGTATAGGGAATAAGCAGCAGGGGAGTGTATAGGGAATAAGCAGCAGGGGAGTGTATAGGGAATAAGCAGCAGGGGAGTGTATAGGGAGTAAGCAGCAGGGGAGTGTATAGGGAATAAGCAGCCGGTGGAGTGTATAGGGAATAAGCAGCAGGGGAGTGTATAGGGACTAGGTAGCAGGGGAGTGTATAGGGATTAGGTAGCAGGGGAGTGTATAGGGAATAAGCAGCAGGGGAGTGTATAGGGAATAAGCAGCAGGGGAGTGTATAGGGAATAGGCTGCAGGGGAGTGTATAGGGAATAGGCTGCAGGGGAGTGTATAGGGAATAGGTAGCAGGGGAGTGTATAGGGAATAGGTAGCAGGGGAGTGTATAGGGAATAAGCAGCAGGGGAGTGTATAGGGAATAAGCAGCAGGGGGGTGTGTAGCTCAGTTGGTAGAGCATGGCGCTTGTAACGCCAGGGTAGTGGGTTCGATCCCCGGGACCACCCATACGTAGAATGTATGCACACATGACTGTAAGTCGCTTTGGATAAAAGCGTCTGCTAAATGGCATATATTTATATTATATTTATAGGGAATAAGCAGCAGGGGAGTGTATAGGGAATAAGTAGCAGGGGAGTGTATAGGGAATAAGCATTTGGGAAGCTGAGCTTCTCATTCATTTTTTCTTCACGTCACATAGTAAGTCAACAAAGTCTTTTTTTGAACATCCATTGTGAATTATGGCCTAGTAGTTCCTCACAGCAGGCCTATTTTAAAAATCTTTCCAACAATCTCCCCCTCAATAATCACCAAGCCTCGATGTGAAAGATCAAAATATCATTATCTGATTATCCCACATATCCAGTGGAAACATCATAAAATACCTGAACACTTTTCCCTTGTGTAAAAACAGCTGTCTGTGGAAACTCTGAGGGCCCAGAATAGGCTAGTTGATACAATATTGCAAGTTCGCTAGAGAGAGCTTCAGACCAGATCCAGTTGATTGATTTGATACAATATTGCACTTAACTAGCACAGCTCAAATCAAGACAGGCAGGCAGACAGGCTGCGTAGAGACATTAATGTGATTGAAAGAGCTAGCATTTTCATCAATAGATTTTCTACTGTTTTTATTTTGTCGGCTTTATGTATTTTTTACTTATTTTACAATGGAAGGTAAAGGCCAACGGCTGCATTGGCCATCTCGGAGTTGCTCTCATTTAGCCTATTTAGCCTCCAATGATCACAGTGTATCAACGTGTCTATATGGCAGAGGCTGGTGATCTCGCATTAGATGCATTTTAAGTTTGATATTTTATCATTTTAATTAACCACGTGACAATGATTTTGAGAAATGAAAACGTTATTATTGAAATTCAACTGTTCCACAAAAATGTGCATATGAAAATCAAAACTGGTAGAATAAATTGTTTGCTCCCCCAAACTTGAAACTCACTCACCTCCTATGAAGTCTTTATAAAATAATTGCCTCCATGTTTCCATGGTAGGATTTTCAAGCAAGGTAAGACATGCCTCATACTATGAAGTAAAACATTCAGGTTTCAAACAATTAAGTATGTTTTCGAAATGCATACTGCCTCCAGCTCACATTGTAAAGTGGTGGTGACGCGCTGATAGCCTGCCTACCGTTGTTTTGTCTGCTGGCCCAGTCAATTTGGCCAGAAACAATTGTATTTATCGGCTTTTCAATTTTTTTAGTGGACAAAAGCCGCCAATTACTGGCTAACAGAAACCCTGTCATACACACATTCTCTCTAGACACACCCACAGACACACTCGTACACACAGCCCGATCAACATATTTTGGCCTCTGCCTGTCGTACCTTAACTCTCCTGCCACCTGCCGTGGCCGCCTCCTCTACTATCTCATGGACTGTCCGTCATTTCTGCTGAGCAATTAGGCCGTGATGCTTTATTTGATTTATTCGGATCCCCATTAGTCGAAGCCAATGGTGACAGATGGTCTTACTGGGGTCTGACACATTAAGAAAAACACAAAATACTTTACAATTGACATGATTTAAAAAAACATTAACATGTAGTGTGTGTGCATCTATCAGTTACACACCAAGTAGGTCACATGTCAGTACATACACACAAAAAGTAGGTCACATGTCAGTACATACACACAACCAGTAGGTCACATGTCAGTACATACACACAACAAGTAGGTCACATGTCAGTACATACACACAAAAAGTAGGTCACATGTCAGTACATACACACAACCAGTAGGTCACATGTCAGTACATAGACACAACAAGTAGGTCACATGTCAGTACATACACAACAAGTAGGTCACATGTCAGTACATACACACAACAAGTAGGTCACTTGGGGGAGAGGTGTTGTGCCGTGAGGTGTTGCTTTATTTGTGTGACAGCAGTAGGAGAGTTACAGCATAGCCCACGGTATGGCTAATATGTATGTGCCTTCCTTCTCCCTCTCTTTCCCTCTCCCTTTCTCTCCCTCTCCCTCTTTCCCTACTCTGTCTCCCTCCCTCCCTCTCCCAGGCTATAATCTGTGATAAATGGCAGGGGGGAGGATGGGGTGTAATGGGCAGATCTAAGTGAATGAGCCTGTTAGAGCAGCATGGCTGCAGCAGCCAGCGCCCAAGAAATGGGATTAGCCGCCCAGGGTCCTGGGATGGAAACTGGGAGGGAAGCAAAGGGGGTCCAGCCCTGGTCCACCTCACACCTCCCAGCTCCCCCTGGCCCTCTCCCTGGCCTGGCCTGCCTCTGATTGGCTTTCAGTCCCATCCCTTACCTTGGGATTTGATTAGCGAGAGGGAGGGAGGAGTGTCCATCCATGAGGCAGCAGGTTCTTGGGGATTGGGGAGATGGGGAAATAAAGTATGATGTGAAAGAACCGGCAGACTTTAGAAATGGCACTGTGTTGGAGGTAATCTGGCCCAGATGAAGTGAGAGAGAGATCCCTACAAACCCTGCTCGCTGCATGACCACTGTCTGTGAAGCATGGAGACTGTCTGTCACTCCCCCAGTCAGCGTTTGTCATGTATAGACTAACTGTACTGTGACTGTGAGCTATGGCCACTATTTGTGATTTATTAAAGTTACGCCACAAAGAAATGCATTCTCCTCTGCTCACTGTAGGAAGTGAAGGATGTCACTGTCAAAAACAGTATTTTATCCTTTAATGGTTGGTTCTGAAGGGCTTGGAATGACAACCATATCAGCAGGCTGGTCAATGTAATATACAGTAATAATGGGCTGTCATTGGACTGTGGACCCAGGCGGCGTCACAAATATCACCCTATTCCCTATATAAGTGCAGTACTTTTGCACAATATAGAGAATAGGGTAGTGCACCTAATGGGGAATAGGGTTCCATTTGGGACGCTGCCTCACTCCAAATTTATTTTGTCAGTGGATGGTTCCGGAAATTAAAGGAGAAAGAAAACCCTGTACCACAGCAGATTATAGGTCCCAGTCTTCTTGGTAAATCTCATATTTCTCAAGACACAGGTTTAATTTGTTTTCCCATTTTTCTGGGATTTGTAAATGTTTACTTCACTTAAGCTTCTCCTAGCATAGCTGCAAAACAAATGCCAAAGTGTATAAAATATACTGAACGGAAATAAAAACGCAACATTTAAAGTGTTGGACCCATGTTTCATGAGCTGAAATAAAAGATCCCAGAAATGTTCCATGTGCACAAAAAGCTTATTTCACTCAAATTACACAAGAGATGTTTTACTCCAGAGCTGTTGCCATAGAATTTAATGTTCAGTTCTCTACCTTAAGCCGCCTCCAATGTCATTTTAGAGAATTTGGCAGAATGTCCAAATGGCCTCACAGCCGCAGACCACTTGTAACCAAGCCCAGGACCTCCACATCCAACCCACATCCGGGGGGGGATCATTCTGATTGGCTAGGCCTGGCTCCCCAGTGGGTGGGCCTATGCCCTCCCAGGTCCACCCATGGATGTACCCCTGCCCAGATGTGAAATAGTTTAAGGCCTAATGAAAGTATTTCAACTGATTAATTTCCTTACATGAACTGTAACTGAGTAAAATCTTTGAAATTGTTGCATGTTGCGTTTATATTTTTGTTCAGTATATATTGCCCACAGTATGTCTCTCTCTCTATCTCTCTCTTTTAATTTCATGTAAATAAATGTACAGTAGCAGTTGATTGCATTGTGCCTAATGTTGATGAATGTACTTCCAAAGATTGTGGATTGTTCCAGTAAGGGCTGTAGACTATCATTGGCTGCTGTTGGCTGCTGTAGACTATCGTTGGCTGCTGTTGGCTGCTGTAGACTATCGTTGGCTGCTGTTGGCTGCTTGTTGGCTGCTGTAGACTATCGTTGACTGCTGTTGGCTGCTGTAGACTATCGTTGGCTGCTGTTGGCTGCTTGTTGGCTGCTGTAGACTATCGTTGACTGCTGTTGGCTGCTGTAGACTATCGTTGGCTGCTGTAGACTATCGTTGGCTGCTGTTGGTTGCTGTAGACTATCGTTGGCTGCTGTTGGCTGCTATTGGCTCGTACACTATCGTTGGCTGCTGTTGGCTGCTGTAGACTATCGTTGGCTGCTGTTGGCTGCTGTTGGCTGCTGTAGACTATCGTTGGCTGCTGTTGGCTGCTATTGTCTCGTAGACTATCGTTGGCTGCTGTTGGCTGCTGTAGACTATCGTTAGCTGCTGTTGGCTGCTGTTGGCTGCTGTAGACTATCGTTGGCTGCTGTTGGCTGCTTGTTGACCACCTGCTTGCTGTCACTAATTATCCATGGATACTATAGTTTAAACACTATGCCTGCTAACGTTGACTTCCAGTGGTGGAGGGCTGTTAACTATCATTGGCTACTTTTGGTGTGTTTAGCGCTGGTTGTCAGAGCCATTGGGGTGATGCTAATGGGCCAGTGTTGGAGGTAATCAACCCAGCAGCCTCCCAGGCAGCCCAGTCTCCTGTTGTTCATGCATGAGTGCCACAGTAACACGCCACTGACTTTTTTTGAAAAAGTCAAATGAACCTCTAGCAATACGACATGGCTGTTCCCTTAGCGACACAGAGTTCAGTTCTGCCTATCAGGCAAGCTATGGTCCATGTTACCAGAGTGCCTCATGGCCTTGCAGTGTTTAGGTAATGGAGTATGGAGGCCATTTTCAGTTGTAAGTACTTTACAGATGTACTTATTGTTGTTGGAGGGTAGTAGTAGTAAACCACAAGTTAACCCCTCGAGAGGGACAAAGGTATTTTTTAGATGTTATAGTGTGCAGTAAGCATGATCTGACAGCGGAAATATTGACAGTGTGGAAACTGTGTTGCTTGTGTGTGTATAGAAGATTTAGCTAAACGGTATAGCTTCTAGCTGTTATTGTTGTCTGAGTAAGAAATAATCCCAGCGCCGAGGGAGCCCATACTTTCTGACCCCAGAATTAACTATTTTCTTACTATTCCTCCCCCACTAGGCCTTGTCTGGGGGATGAGGGGGGAGGGGAACTTCAGTGAAGATAGTCAAAATAAAGACCCTGTGTGTGTAGGGGACTGTATGTGAACTTTGAAGTCATTCTATAATATTTTGTTTTCCACAAACCGAAAGGTCTTGCCCCGATACATCCTTTTGTTATGAAATCCCTACTGATTCTCTCTTTATTGCTGCCAGGCTCCATGCCTGCTGTATTTATAAACCTCTCCTCATCGTGTGTGTGTGTTTCCTCCCCTCCCTCCCTCTCTCTGAGATTACAGAAAAAGCAGGCACAATGATTGAATTATAATCAGTGTGAGACACAGCAGTCTATCTCCTCACTGTGTGAGCACAAACAGGACTTTGTTCTCACTGTGTTTTGTATGTTACTAGTAACTTGTTTCATTTTGCATGAATGGTTGTTCACTCAGATGTGAAAGTTATCAAAGAATATCAGTTTTTCCTTTCTCCATTTCTCTTTCCTCCACATCCTCTCCCTCCATCCTCTCCTTTCCTCTTTCCCTCTCCCTCTCCAAATCGCCCCCTCCCTCCCCCCTCCACAGGGACCCTGTGGAACCTGTCTTCCTTTGAGCCTCTGAAGATGGTGATTATAAACCACGGACTGCAGACTTTGACCAACGAAGTCATCATCCCCCACTCAGGCTGGGAGCATGAGCCCAACGAGGACTCCAAACCTCGTGACGCAGAGTGGACCACCGTCTTCAAGAACACATCAGGATGTCTGAGGTAATAGCTTGCTTGAGGCCTACTACACACACACTCTCCTCTTAAAGGTACTTCCACCATAGTGAAGCAGATGAAAGATGGTTAAAGTAACACATCAGCAGGCCCATGGTACAATGCATATGGACTAGCCAGGCCACCACTCTCACTCCAGCACTTCACCTGAAGAGGCTATTCTCTGAATGAGAGAGGGAGTTAAAAGACATTTTCCACCAGTGCATCTGATAATGAACAGATACAAATCGATGTTCTCCAATGCTGCTGTGGCCATTAGCAGTGCTATTAACAGACCCCTGTACAGACAGCCTCAGGTTCCTTAGAGGCCATCCTAGCAACCTGATGCTTGATTAGGACTTCCAGGGCCACAAGGGCTTATCGCCATGGTTACCTCTCCCATAATGACATTAGCCATTTTAAATCCACATCCCTTTCTACCTGAGATAAAAGGTTGTGAGGGGTTGGAAGGGGTTGGGTTGGGTCGATTTGGACCGGAAGAAATTAGTGTGCAGATTTATAAGAATTCTCACAGGTTGGTGAGAAAGTCCTGTTTTCCTCCTCAATTTATTCAAGGCTAGATTACATAATGCACAGCATCTAGTAGATAGCAACATTCTCCTCAATGTATTCTTGCTGTGGATTATTGTGTCCATAAACCTTTTCTCAATCAGAACACATTATCAAACTGTTAGAGTTAATCAGGAGACAAAAGTTAGCTAGTCCAGTCTCTAGCTACTGTCACTCAAGACTACTTCCCTCATCTATTCAGCTGGCTTACTGACTGACCTTAGTTGACCTTTTAGTGGAAGTGTTAAAACAGGAAGCCAGTGTTTGAGCCTGTGTGAGCCCCCACCCCAGACAGGAGATAACAAACAGTGAGTCTGGTCTGGTTGTCTGAGTTAAGCCAATAGTCCTTCAGGAGATAAAGTGGGATTGTTTGCCTAGAGCTGCGTTCTATCCCCACCAGTAAACTAGCCACGGCTGCTGTGTCCAACCTCAACTG
This sequence comes from Oncorhynchus gorbuscha, assembly GCF_021184085.1. Taxonomy (NCBI): domain Eukaryota; kingdom Metazoa; phylum Chordata; class Actinopteri; order Salmoniformes; family Salmonidae; genus Oncorhynchus; species Oncorhynchus gorbuscha. The sequence continues at coordinate 73,173,044 of NC_060177.1, forward strand.
GCTACCGCTGTGGAAGTCTCCAATATGTTGTAACACATGGGACTCCAGGAATTATGCTTGTGGATGGCCTCTCTAGTGCTATGGGGTCCTTTAGTGTTTCTAATAAAGATTTAGAAGCTACAAATTGTTTATATTGGCTATGACTTCATTTTGCCAAGTGGACTTTAAAAAACTTCAGACAACTTTTTTTCCCTCATCTCCTGTCGTGACTTGGGCCTTGTATTTTGGCAGTGTACCACCCTAGTGAAGCACCAAAAGATATCCTCTGTACCAGCTATACTGTAATGTTGCCCCAGCCCCATCATGGCCAACCCACAGTCCCTAATCCACTGCAGCTCAGCTCAGCAGTCAGTGCAGTCTGTTGGTCAGGATCCAAGTCAACGCTTTCTTCCCACCCCCTGCTGTTTTGATCAAATGTAACCCATTCCAGATTAACCCATTCTTCTTTTTCGGTTCTCTCTCTCTCTCTCTCTCTCTCTCTCTCTCTCTCTCTCTCTCTCTCTCTCTCTCTCTCTCTCTCTCTCTCTCTCTCTCTCTCTCTCTCTCTCTCTCTCTCTCTACCTCTCTCTACCTGCTGTCGAGTACATCTCCATGGCAACTGTAACCAACGACACGCTCTGTTGCCTAGTAAGCTGGCCAGAGGCAGAAGCAAATTTGTGTGGAGATCTGCTGATGTATGGGAGATTGTGTGTACTCATGCCTTGACAGAACTGCACATTTGCTGCTTAGGTCACTATAACCTCTATATGCTTTTTAGCATATTATTTCCTTTTGTGCGGAAGTCTCTTTTGATAAAAGCGTCTGCTAAATGGCCTATAGAGTGGGAATCATAAGTATTCACCCCACTTGGATTTTTTCTAATTTTGTTGTAGTACAAAGTGGGATTGAAGTAGATTTAATTGTGATTGTTTGTTATTGATCTACACAAAATGCTTCATAATGTAAACGTGAAAATACAATTCTACACGTTTTTACAAATTTACAAAAATTTGGTCATAAGTATTCACCTCCTTTGTTTAAGAAAGCCTAAATTAGTTCAGGAATAAAAGTTTGCTTAACAAATCACATAATAAGTTACCAGGACTTACTCTGTGTGAAATAATAGGGGTTGACATGATTTTTGAACGACTACCCCTTCATCTGTCCCCTATAAATACAACATCTATTCAAGTATTGAATTTCAATCACAGATTCAACTACAAAGACCAGGGAACTTTTCGAAAGCCTCAAAAAGGAGGGCAGTGATTGGTAGATCGGTGACAATAACAAATCAGACATTGAATGTCTCTTTAAGGATGGTCAGGTTAATAATTGTGCTGTGGATGATGTATTAAACCACACAGACACATTGAAGATACAGTCGTCCTTCTTAACTGATCTGCAGGACAGGAAGGAAGCTGATTAGGGATGTCATCATGAGGCCATTGGTGATATTAAAACAATCCAGTGGCTATGATGAGAGAAAACTGAGGATGTATCAACAACGTTGTAGTGACTCCACAATAATGACCTAAATGACAGAGCAAAAAGAAGAATACAAATATACAGAATAAAAATATTCCGAAACTTACATCCTGTATGCAACAAGGGACTAAAGTAATACTTCAAAAAAACACAGCAAAGGAATACACTTTTTGGCCTAAAAGCAAAGCCTTATATTTGGGGCAAATCCAACTACACATCACTGAGTAAATACCTCCTTATTTTCAAGCATGGTGGTGGCTGCATCATGGTATAGGTATACTTGACATTAGGCAAAGACTGGGGAGTTTTTCAGGATAAAAAGGGATGGCGCTAAGCACGTGCAAAACCCTAAAGGAAAACCTGCCTCACCTTTACACCATACACTGGGAGAGGAATTAACCTTTCAGCAGGAAAACAATAACCTACAACACAAGGCCAAATCTACATTGGAGCTGCTTACCAATGAGATAGTGAATGTTCCTGAGAGGCCAAGTAACAGTTTTGACTTAAATCTGCTTGAAAATCTATGGCAATAATTGAACATATCTGATTTTTAAAATATTGCACAATTCAAGTGTTACAAAGCTCTTAGAGACTTACCCAGAAAGACATACAGCTGTAATCACTGCCAAAGGTGATTATAACATGTAGTGGGGCTGAAAACTTATTTAATCAAGGTGTTTTATTTTTTATTCATCTTAAAAAATATATACTTTTTCTTCCACCTTGACATAAGAGTATTTTGTGTAGATCATTGAAAAAAATGTCATTTGAATCTCTCTCTGAAACACAATAATACGTGAAGAAATCCAAGGGGGGTGAATACTATATTTTTATATATATTATGACCTTGTGATGAGGGACATGGTGGTGCCCGAGGTCAGGACATTTCATCAGTCTCCACCAGGGAGGCTGTCTCCACCAGAGGACAGTCTATTGTCCCTTTATGGCTAGTCTATTGTCCCTTTATGGCCACATGTCACCATGACTAACCCCTGGGACCGGGCAGTATATATACGGGCCACACAATGGACACACAGAATGGACACACACACTCTCTCACACACCCTCACACACATTCTCTCTCACACACACCCTCACACATACAGATTGACATTGAAACACACACACATGCACAAATTGACACCCACAATAGATGTACTTTCTAGAAAAAGCAACAATAAAATGCCTGCCAATAAAAAAAGCATATCCCTCATTGTATGTCGGCCCAAACATACACCTACTGTAAGCGCACACAAACAACCACACACACAACTCTTCCTTCAAATCAATCCCTGTTGGATGCACCTTGGTGGCCGTTATGGGTGGAAGTGATTTCTCTGGGCCAAAACGGATGTTTTATGACTTGGGAAAAGAGGCCCAGATGGTCTGCGCTGTCTGCTTCTCTACCATAGATTAGTTTTAATTAGGCCAAAGTGTGTAATGGCCCAGGCTCTACCTGAGATAAATGGAGTCTGCCCCAGAGACTGATTGTGTGTGTGTGTGTGTGTGTGTGTGTGTGTGTGTGTGTGTGTGTGTGTGTGTGTGTGTGTGTGTGTGTGTGTGTGTGTGTGTGTGTGTGTGTGTGTGTGTGTGTGTGTGTGTGTGTGTGTGTGTGTGTGTGTGTGTGTGTGTGTGTGTGTGTGTCATGCGTGCAGGGCACAAGGCTTTGACTGCCCCCCTCAACAGTGGTGGCAGGCATCCTCCTCCAGGACTTGCTGGGTGGTTGGTAATGTGATTATATGGCACAGAAAGGAAACATTCTTAAATGAAGTCCTCAGCGAGCCTGGCAGCTCCTGCTATCTATCCACAACTAAACTCTCTGAAAAGGCCTATACAGAGCCTTGCCGGTTGTATTCACTCAAACTACACTGAACAAAAATATAAACCAACATGTAAAGTGTTCATCCCATGTTTCATGAGCTGAAATCAAATATCCCAGAAATGTTTCATATGCACAAAAAAAAAACATATTTCTCTCAAACGTTGTGCACACATGTGTTTACGGCCCTGTTAGTAAGCATTTCTCCTTTGCCAAGATAATCCATCCACCTGACCGGTGTGGCATATGAAGAAGCTGATTAAACAACACACCTTATGCTGTGGACAATAAAAGGAGTCTCTAAAATGTGCAGTTTTGTCACACAACACAATGTCACATATGATGGAGTGTTCATTGGCATACTGACTGCAGGAATGTTCACCAGAACTGTTGCCAGATAATTTAATATTCTCTAACATATGCCTCCTCCAATGTCGTTTTCGAGAAATTGGCAGTACATCCATTCAGCCTCACAACCAAAGTCCACTTGTATGGCGTTGTGTGGGCGAGTGGTTTGCTGACATCAACGAGTGTGCCATGGTGGTGGTGGGGTGATGGTATGGGCAGGCATAATCTATGGACAACTAACACAACAGCATTTTATCGATGGCAATTTGAATGCATAGAGATACTGTGACAACATCCTCAGCATGATAATGCATGGCCCCATGTCGCAAGAATTTGTAGGCAATTCCCGGAAGCTGAAAATGTCCCAGTTCTTCCATGGGCTGCATACATGTCACCCATTGAGCGCGTTTGGGATGCTCTCGATCGACGTGTACGGCGGCGTTCCAGTTCCCGACAATTTCCAGAAACTTCGGACAGCCATTGAAGCGGAATTAAGATGACGCCGACAGAGATGGCCGCTTTGCTTCGAGTCCTTGGTAAACTATGCAGTATATTGTTTTTTACATTGTTAGCTCAGAAAATCTTAAGCGTTATTAAATACAGCTGGGAAGAACTATTGGATATAAGAGCGACGTCAACTTACTAACATTACGACCAGAAATACGAGGAATACGACTTTCCCGAAGCGGATCCTTTGTTCGGACCACAACCCAGGACAGTGGATCTAATCCTAGAAGCCTAATTGCCTTCCAGAAAGACATCAGAGATTGTAACATTCTCTGTTTCACGGAAACATTACTCTCTCGGGATATGCTGTCGGAGTCGGTTCAGCAAACCAGGGTTCTTCATGTGTCGCGCCGACAGAGATAAAAACCTCTCTGGGAAGAAGAAGGGCGGGGGTGTATGCTTCATGATTAATGACTCATGGTGTAATCCCAACAACATACAGGAACTCAGGTCCTTTTTCTCAGCGGACCTAGCATTATTTACAATCAAATGCCGGCCATATTATCTCCCAAGAGAATTCTTGTCAGTTATCATCACGGCTGTGTATAAACCCCCTCAAGCAGACACCACGACAGCCCTGAAGGAACTTCACTGAACTCTATGTATACTGGAAACCATATATCCTGAGGCTGCATTTATTGTAGCTGTGGATTTAAAAAAAGCAAATTTGAGAAGAAGTCTACCTAAACTCTATCAGCATATTTATTGCAGCTTTGCGCAGGCAATACACTCGGTCACTGCTACTCTAACATCCGTGATGCATACAAGGCCCTCCCTCGCCCTCCCTTCGGCAAATCTGACCACGACTCCATCTTGCTCCTACCGTCTTATAGACAGAAACTCAAACAGGATGTACCTGTGACTAAAACCATTCAACGCTGGTCTGACCAATCGGAATCCACGCTTCAAGATTGTTTTGATCACGCAGACTGGGAAATGTTCAGAGCAGCCTCAGCGAATTACATCGACCTATACGCTGATTTGTTAAGTGAGTTTATAAGGAAGTGCATTGGAGATGTTGTATCCACTGTGACTATTAAAACCTTCCCTAACCAGAAACCGTGGCTGGATGGCGGCATTCGCGCAAAACTGAAAGTGCGAACCACCGCATTTAACCATGGAAAGAGGACTGGGAATATGGCAGAATGTAAACAGTGTAGTTATTCTCTCTGAAATCAAACACGCAAAATGTCGGTATAAGGACAAAGTGGAGTCGCAATTCAACGGCTCAGACACGAGACGTATGTGGCAGGGTCTACAGGAAATTGTGGACCAAAAAAATCAAACCAGCCACATTATGAACACCGACATCTAGCTTTCAGACAAACTAAACACCTTCTTTTCCCGCTTTGAGGATGATAAAGTGCCACCGTCGCAGCCTACTAACAAGGACTGCGCCCCCCTCTCTCCTTCTCCGTGGCTGAGGTATGTAAGACATTTAAACATGTTAACCCTCGCAAGACTGCTGGCACAGACGGCATCCCTAGCCACATCCTCAGAGTATGCACAGACCAGCTGGCTGGTGTGTATAACGACATATTCAATCGCTCCCTATCCCGGTCTGCTAATGGCCACCATTGTTCCTGTACCCAAGAAGGCAACGATAACTGAACTAAATGACTAGCAATCACTTCTGACATAATGAAGTTCTTTGAGAGATTAGACAAGGATCCTATCACCTCCACCTTACCTGCCACCCTAGTCCCACTTCAGTTTGCATACCGCCCCAACAGGTCCACAGACGATGCAATGACTGATTTTATTATATGAACTGTAATTCAGTAAAAATATTTGTTGTTGCATGTTGTGTTTATATTTGTGTTCAATTTACAATAGTCTGATTTGGAATGAAGACTCTGCAAGTTCTATTTGCAAGTCTACCTAGCTGTTTATATTCTTGATGCTTTTTAATCAAATGCTTTTGGTCTTTAAACATGTGGTTGTGTTTTCTGTTTCTCTGACCTGTGTATCTCTGTCTCTTTAACCTCCCTGTCTCTCTGCCTTCTCTACCCCAGGAATGTGAGTTCAGACGGGGCCGAGGCAAGGCGCAGACTAAGGGAGTGTGAGGGGCTTGTGGATGCTCTGCTGCACGCCTTGCAGTCAGCTGTGGGCAAGAAAGACATGGACAACAAGGTGAGCCTCCAAACCGACCGATATTACTGTATCTGCATTGCCAATATGTCATCTGTTCATTGGAGACATTTAATATCGTGGATGAGGATCTCTTAACTGCTGAGTTTTGCTGTTCTCTATCTAATTTCCTAGAAAATAACCAGTCCCTTTCATATCATATTGCTTGATCAATCTGTATATGTTTGAATTGACATTGTCTCTCCCTCTACCTCTATCCCCTCCACCAGTCTGTGGAGAACTGTGTGTGTATAATGCGGAACCTGTCTTACCACGTTCACAAAGAGATCCCAGGGGCCGAGAAGTTCACAGACCCGTCCGTTCTGCAGGCCCCGGGCTCTGCGGGCCCTCAGAGGAAGAAGAAGGATGACGCAGGCTGCTTTGGAGGGAAGAAGGCCAAAGGTAAGAGGACAAAACAGAGGGAGACTGGCGAGACATAGGCCCAGTCCCAAGACATATGCCCGGTCCCAAAACGTAGGCCCGGTCCCAAAACATAGGCCCGGTCCCAAAACGTAGGCCCAGCTTCAAAATGTAGGCCCAGTCCCAAGACATAGGCCCAGTCCAAAAACGTAGACCCAGTCCCAAAACGAGCCTCTTCCATGGACCGCCAGTGATGACTGATCTGTAGGAAGCACCTATTAACAACAATACAGAAAAAAATCTAACTTTTCTCCTTATCTGGCATTCAGTTACAATGGAATCTAAACCTGTATGCTATTTGCAAAATGGGCCATGTCAGTTTGTATAGTTCACTGTATGTACCCAAGCCTATCACACAGTTCTTCAGCTCTTTAGAGCTCTATTTACCTCATTTAGCCCAGAGCTGTTTCTCCCTAGACAGTTACAGTATTTAGTATAGGCTACCTCTGGTCCTAAAGAGATACAGTATGCAATTCGTATATTTGCCACCTCTCAATCACTGGCTGACTAATGGCTGAACAACAAGCAGAGCTCCCTCTCCCACAACAAATAATGATGGAAATGAATCACTTAGCCAATGATGTGAGACCCAATTTCACTGACCTTTCACCCCTCAGGGTCCAGAGGGGGACGCCATTGATTTAGGGGCCAAGAAAGCACTGGAGCATGTGTCTAAAAGTGTGTTTGTTTACAGATGAATATCATAGATGACAATCTCAAGCGAATTAGCCAGTGGGCTTCTATTGTACATAGCAGTTAATGAGGTGTGTTTAGCCTTCGCAGGCCCTGGAGGTGTACTTTGAAGGAGAGATAGCCTACATTACAAAAGCTATAAACGGCCCTATAAAACCAGCATGAGTGCTGGAAGGGGAGTTGGATCTTTCAAGAGAGCTGTTTAGACAACAGTCTTTCACAGCAATTAGTTACATGATAAACGCTCTAAATTACCCCCCCGAATTCTGACACTTGCCGTTAGAGCCATTACCATAAATTGACGCTTCAGGCCAACTTATTTAGTGAATGCTAATGGTTGCTTATTGCATTTCTCTTTTTATTTTTGATTCCTATATTCCTGTGCTGTTATGTGTGGCTGGCTTAGTGCCTTATGTGGCAGTGACTGACCCGCTCTCTCCTCGTTTGTGGCACTACAGTGTAGTGATACACACACGCACATTGGTTTTACTATCCAAGTGGGGACCAAAAAATGTAGTCCCATCCAAAATCCTATTTTCCCTAACCTTAACCCCAAACACCTAACCCTAACCCTAACCCTAACCTTAACCCCAAACACCTAACCCTAACCCTAACTCCTAATCCCAACCCTAACCCTAACCCCTAAACCTAAAATACCATTTTTCCTTTTTGGTACTGGCGAAATGTCTCCAAATGTTCCTTGTTTTACTATTCTTCTGAGGACTTTTGGAACACAAATGGATAGTAAAGTTAGACCACACACTTTTTTCTCTATAATGAGCCGAGCACACTGACACCACAACCTCTTTGAGCACTGTCCCAAAAGAATACCTGTGGAGTGCTAATGGGATTTACTCTCTGCTTGTCTACTTTTAACCTATATACTTGTTTCTTTCTTTATATTCCCCCACACTCTCTCTTGCTCTCTTTCTTTCCCTCTGCCTCTTAGTGCTGAGCGATTAAATCCAGTGAAATGTCATGGAAAATGTCATCTACGTAATCCCCAAATGTCATTATTTGTCAGGAGAGGGCCATAAACAATGAGAAGTAATGCGTCTTACCTTTCTGGTAATTTCTGGATTTTGTCAGACAGCTCTGCAGCGAGCCTAGCTAAATAAAATGACTAAAGACAGAACAGTATGGGGAGTACAGAGATGACGTTGTCTGGTTGTTTGGCTGCTACTGCTTAAACACAGATGAGATGATGACTTTAAGGAATTTAAGGAATTACAAATAATAAAATATTAAAATAAAAACTAAGTAATATACACAACTGAAATATTATATTATTTCATATTAATTTCCTATTTTTCTTTTGATGGTCCCAATGTGGACCTGACAGAGAAGGGAATATTTTCTATGTTTTGGCAATTGAATGTTCAATATTTTGGGCTGTGGAACTTCCATTAAAAAGCTCAAAAATAAGTGTAATGTCATTATTTAATAATTTATATATGCACCCATCCCGTTAGCGGGATCATATTCGTCAACCACCGATGAATTGCAGAGCGCCAAATTAAATCACAAAAAATATTTAATTTTCATGAAATCACAAGTGCAATATAGCAAAACACAGCTTAGGTTGTTGTTAACACCTGGCTTGTCAGATTTCAATAACGCTTTTTGGCGAAAGCATACCAAGCGTTTATGTAAGCACATCTCTTTCAGTAGGCAAAATATTACAAACGGCTAGCATCCAAGTAGATTGGTCACGAAAGTCAGAAAAGCAATAAATTAAATCGCTTACCTTTGATGATCTTCATAAGTTTGCACTCACGAGACTCCCAGTTACACAATAAATGTTCCTTTTGTTCCATAAAGATTATTTTTATATCCAAAATACCTCCATTTGGTTGGTGCGTTATGTTCAGAAATCAACAGGCTCGAGCGGTCATGACATCACAGACAAAAATTCCCAAAGTTATTTATCTGTTATTTTACCAGGTAAGTTAACTGAGAACACATTCCCATTTGCAGCAACGACCTGGGGAATAGTTACAGGGGAGAGGAGGGGGATGAATGAGATAATTGTAAACTGGGGATTATTAGGTAACCATTAGGTGAACATCAAAATACTGCCCCCTACACACAAGAGGTTAAAATAATAATTGAAATTGAAATCGTAAACTGTGGTAGCTTTGTAATACTCTAACCGAAACTGAACCACTAATCGCTCAGCACTACTGCCTCTATTTCTCCTTTCCCTCCCTTGATTTCTTTCAAACATACACCCCCTCTCTCTCTCTCTCTCTCTCTCTCTCTCTCTCTCTCTCTCTCTCTCTCTCTCTCTCTCTCTCTCTCAGTCGCTGTCTCAAATTTACAGCCCCAAGTTCACTGAAGTGTTTACTTGTTATTGTCACCTCTAATCCTCACAACCTATTTTATCATTTACTCTTTTCTTCTCCCTGCTTGTGTTTTTGGCATTGCTGCTGCTTCCTTGGCTAACTATAGAGGAATGGTTTAATCAAGGTGAGTGTCCTCATGTCTTGACTCAGCACACCCTCTCATCCCTCCCCTTATAGCTACTGTAGCATTAGTAGTTTGGATCTCCTCCAAAAGGTTTGAAGGACTTCACGTGTTCCCCTCTTTATTTGCTGCACCCTTACTGTAGTTCTACCTCTTTCATCATGCCCCCCAACGTCATGGTATTAGTAATCCAAACCTAGCCTAATCTCGGGGGTAGAGGTAGGGGAGGACCAGGTAAGACGGGTAAGTCTGGGTAGTGCAAAAGAACCTGGGCTCTAGTTTTTAGTCCCAGCTTTAGACTGCAGTGCAGTTTCCCCTCAGCCTGCTGGTAAGTTCTGTTTGTTAAAGGTTGAGTCTCACATAGTGACATAGGCATGTCCCCTCCCTGTTGAGGATATGGATGGAGAGAGGTTCATTAGCTGGCCCTTCTGTAGTCACCTGACTCCATTACCCTCCCTGCATTATTAAAGGGGATTTCCACCTGCCATCTCTGGGAAGGGCTGCTACTAGACTTGTGTGTGCAGTGATGCATGTTTCTGTGTGCATGTGTCTGTGCATGCATGCTTGTGTGTTCATCTGCGCGTGTGTGTGTGTGGTCCTGCATTGTCTCTAAGACATTGTCAGTGAACTCTTGTCAGGTTGTCTCTGAATGTTGCATTTACATATGTTCTCTCTGGCTCTATCCAGCCAGAAAAAACGGCGAGAATGACAAAAGCTACGATACGCTGGATCTACCCAAGCGCACAGAACCCACAAAAGGTAGGCTTGTTCTGTCAATGAGGTTTACTTAGTCCAACTTCAACCTGTTGATCCTTTTCTTGTCACTGAAATGGAGAACATCCCAAATCCATGACTGCCATTGACTTTCTGTCAAATGTTATTTCAAGAGAAATGACCAAATTAGCCTTGTTTTGACAAAAATGCTACCAAGAAATAAATGGGCTTATCATGGATGGTTTGGTCTGACTGGAAGGATGTCAAGTGTTGCACTTGCTTACACATGCTAGAGTGGCGTAGGGTGCCATTTAATTTTTGTTACTGCTTAAATTGCCACCTTGACAGATGACTGCTGCTGATTTGATGTCATTAGCTGGGTTGATATGATAACAACGCCTTTGCTCAGATACAGAACCTGAGAGGACCAACAGACAGGGGACTGTTGCAGTACTCCCCTCCCTTTAGCTGAGCTAGCACCAGACTCAAAAATTCATCTTCCCAAGTCTTTATATGTCTATAGGCCTACTTTAAGAATGAACAGATACTCTACGCAATGTCTTATCAAAATTGTTTACTTATAACATGAGTCCCTACATGTACTGCTTATTTCTAATACACTTGAGGAATGTTATGCCACGATGAAACGGTTTGCTGTACTGCTGTACTGGTCTACCATCTGGAGCTTTTGATACAATAAATATAGGTTGTTTACTGTTGTACTGTTCCTTCTACTGATTTAATGAGTACTTGTCTTGTGTCTCTGTGCAGAAACGTTTCCATCTTCGCCCTTTTCTCCTCGCCTTTCTAAAGAATAAACACCTCAACCAGTTGCTACAGTCAAACAACATTGGCATTCAGTCACCACAACAAATCCCTTGTGGGTGTTTGTTTGGGTGTGTTTGTGTGTGTGTGCGCACTCACCTGTGTTTTTCTGTCTGCATATTGCAGTTGAGAGAGATATGTGTGTATGTTGTGGGCTGAGGTATTCACACATCAGTGCCTTCATCATGTCTAATGGCAACCATTCGGTCAATAGCACTTCCTGTGTGGCTAAAATTAGCCACATTAGCAAGTTAAAGTGGGCCTCTTGTTAAATTAGATTACAATTAATTGCGGTGCTTTACAGAGGTAAGCCGATTCTGCCTCCTTTTTATCACTCTCAAATCAAGTAAGCAGAAGAGCTGTGAGGAGGATAATTAGCATGTTCCATAGGTTGCTGTCACTGGACGCGCTAGGCACCCTAGGCTAGCTGCAAAACAGGCTGGACTCACTGGAAGTGCTAGGCATGCTAGGCTAGCTGCACTACAGGCTGCACTCACTGGAAGTGTTAGGCTTGCTAGGCTAGCTGCAACACAGGCTGCACTCACTGGAAGTGCTTGGCATGCTAGGCTAGCTGCACTACAGGCTGCACTCACTATAAGTGCTAGGCATGCTAGGCTAGCTGCAACACAGGCTGCACTCACTGGACGTGTTAGGCTTGCTAGGCTAGCTGCAACACAGGCTGCACTCACTAGAAGTGCTAGGCATGCTAGGCTAGCTGCAACACAGGCTGCACTCACTGGAAGTGCTAGGCATGCTAGGCTAGCTGCACTACAGGCTGCACTCACTGGAAAGTAGCAATTGGCTGGCTGCAATTTGATCAAGTTTCAATGGTACACAATCAGAAATAATCCCCCCTCTTGTCTTGCTTCACTGCTGTGATTTCATCTAGGGATATAGTGTTGAGATGATGCGTGTTTGGGAGAGCAGTTGCTATATTTCATGCATGAGGATGAAAACATGATTTTTTTGGTGTTTACCTGTACTACATATACATTATGTAAATGTGGTGTGAAGTAAACGGATTAACATGATGACACAGGTAAAGCTACGGTGGCACTAAGTATGTCAAACTTGGATTATTGCTCAACTGGATTCATCATTTTATTTGTAGCTACATTAGTAGGATGGCAGCTGTAGTCTACCCATGATAATTCAAATAGGATATTACACTCACCTACACTGTTTATTTGTCTATGATAATCCTGTGTACTGTGGGTGTAAATTCAGTGTATTTCCCCCTAGTTTATTTTAGAGAATGTGGGGATAGGACAACTCTTCTCCCCAAATGCACTGGCGGAGCTGAAATAACAGGGACAGATTTGTGGGAGATTTAATGTTTATTTCAACCCTGATTTGTTGTCTACATCACTTACCAACATGCAGGAGTCTATAATTACGGTAATACCCAGCGTGAGATATAGGTCCCCAGCAGTGTATTGAAAAACAAACTCACTCACACATACACATACACTAGTAGTGATTGGTCTGCACCCGGATGAGGGCGTGGAGGAAGACGTTATGGACATGAATAATTTCAGGGACATAATTTTGAATTCACTATGAGTTTGTTATTCTGTGTATAACTAATTGTCCCTGCCTGATTGCACTATAAAGAGGTGCTGTTGATAGAACATAGATCATTAAAGGACTTCCAAAGTTCCTGTTGTTGCATTATTCATGGTCCCTGAGAGGAGAACAGAGGCGCTGGAACAAAGTAATTAAGAACTCTGAAAGAAGAAAGCATTTCATTAGGGAGAGAGTGTGTTAGGGAGAGAGTGTGTCAGCCAGCAAGACGATGGAACACTCACTCCACCGTTAATTGAAATGGCACAACGTTAAACCTTTTGCTTTGAGGAAAGGTCATGTATGGTGTGGGAGTGTGCGTGTGCGCGTGCATGCGTGTCAGAGAGCAGAGGGAAATCGCTTCAAAAGAAAACAATTTTCTTTTGGTTTGCTTCTTCAGTACCGAATGTGTGGGGAGAGAGAGAGGCAGCAGAGTGGAATGATGCGCTTTTGAAAAAGCAGAAACAGTCTTGAGTCAAGTATTCAACCCCTTTGTTTTGGCAAGCCTGAATAAGTTCAGGAGTAAAAAAAATATTAACAACTCACATAATAAATTGCATACAATAATAGTGTTTAACATTATTTTTTAACGACTACCTGATCTCTGTACTCTACACATAGAATTACCTGTAAATTCCCGTGAAATTCAACCTCATATTCAACCACAAAGACCAGGGAGGCTTTTGTAATGCCTCGCAAAAAATGGCACCTGTCAGTAAATGCATTTTTAATGTTTAAGCAGACATTGAATATCCCTTTGAGCATGGTGAAGCGATTAATTACACTTTGAAATTGTATTTGTATTTGTATTTATTAGGGATCCCCATTAGATGCCAAGGCAGCAGCTACTCTTCTTGGGGTCCAAACACACCAAAGCACCCACATTACATATAAAACATAATATATAACAGTGAACTATGTCTGTACTGAATGAGCTAAAGATAGAACAGTACATCATATAACATCCCTACACCACCACATATCCATAACACAAAATGTTCAATACTTCCATACAACAATATCACAATGTGTGCGTATCCATGTGTCTGCACCTTTGTGTAGTTAATGGTGTATCAATACACCCAGTCACTACAATTATTTTAGTTTTTGAATTATTTAGGACTAACTTATTTCTTTCCGCCCATTCTGAAACTAGCTGCAGCATTTTGTTAAGTGCTGTAGTCATTTCAGTCGCTGTGGTAGCTGACGTGTATAGTGTTGAGTCTTCCGAATACATAGACACAGGCTTTGTGGCATGTCGTTAGTAAAGATTGAAAAAGATTGAGAATTCCTGATTCTACCTGGAATTTGTTGAAGATTCTTCCATTAAAGAAAACCCTCTGTGTTCTGTTAGACAGGTAACTCTTTATCCACAATATATAAGGTGATGTAAAGCCATAACACATCGATTTGTCCAGCAACAGACTATGATCGATAATGTCAAAAGCTGCACTGAAGTCTAACAAAGCCCCCACAATATTTTTTTCATCAATTTCTCTCAGCCAATCATCATTCATTTGTGTAAGTGGTGTGCTTGTTGAATGTCCTTTCCTATAAGCGTGCTAAAAGTCTGTTGTCAATTTGTTTACTGTAAAATAGCATTGTATCTGGTTAAACACCATTTTTTTCCAAAAGTTTACTAAGGGTTGGCTGATTGCCTGATTGCCTGATTGGTCGGCAATTTGAGACCATAAAGGGAGCTTTACTATTCTTTTTTTCTTTTTTTAAATGTCACCTTTATTTAACCAGGTAGGCCAGTTGAGAATAAGTTTTCATTTACAACTACGACCTGGCTGTCACGTTCTGACCTTAGTTCAGTTGTTCATCGATGACCGTTACAGAATCACCCACCACCAAAGGACCAAGCAGAGTGGTAACGGGCAGTAGCAGCAGCAGCAGCGATCTCAGGACTCCTGGACATGGGAGGAGATCCTGGACAGAAATGGACCCTGGGCACAGGCTGGGGAATATCACCGCCCCAAGGCAGAGCTGGAGGCAGCGAAAGCTGAGAGGCGGCGGTATCAGGAGGCAGCACGGCAGCGCGGCTGGAAGCCAGAGAGGCAGCCCCAAATATTTATTGGGAAGGGGGACACGGGGAGTGTGGCTAAGTCATGTAGGAGACCTGAGCCAACTCCCCGTGCTTACCGTGGAGAGAGAGGGACCGGGCAGGCACCGTGTTATGCCGTGAGGCGCAGGCATAGCCCGGTGCGATACATAGCAGCGCCTCGTATCGGCCGGGCTAGAGTGGGCATCGAGCAAGGTGCCATGAAGCCGTCTCAGCGCATCTGGTCTCCAGTGAGTCTCCTCGGGCCGGGGTACATGGCACCAGCCTTACGCATGGTGTCCCCTGTTCGCCAGCACAGCCCAGTGCGGGCTATTCCACCTCGCCACACTGGCCTGGCTACGGGGAGCATTCAACCAGGTAAGGTTGGGCAGGCTCGGTGCTCGAGACCTGCAGTGCGCCTCCACGGTCCGGTCTATCTGGTGCCTCCGGTGGCAGCCCCCCCGCCCCAGGCTGTCTCTCTGTCTCCTCCCTACAGGTGTTCCTGCCTGTCCAGCGCTGCCAGAGCCTTCCTCCTGCCAGAGTCGCCCGTCAGCCAGGAGCTGCCAGAGCCGCCAGTCAGCCAGGAGCTGCCAGAGTCGCCCGTCTGTCCTGAGCTGCCAGAGTCGCCCGTCTGTCCGGTGCTGCCGGAATCTCCCATCCGTCCGGTGCTACCGGAATCTCCGGTCCATTCGGGACCCAGTCCGAGGTCACGGAGGCGGGTAAAGAGGCGGATAAGGACTATGGTGGAGTGGGACCCACATCCCGCGCCAGAGCTGCCACTGCGGACAGACACCCACCCAGACCCTCCCCTATAGGTTTAGGGTTTGAGGCCGGAGTCCGCACCTTTGGGGGACGGTACTGTCACGTTCTGACCTTAGTTATTTTATTATGTCTTTGTTTTAGTATGGTCAGGGCTTGAGATGGGTGGGTTGTCTATGTTCCTTTTTCTATGTTTTGGGATTTCTTTGTTTGGCCTGGTATGGTTCTCAATCAGAGGCAGCTGTTTATCATTGTCCCTGATTGAGAACCATATTTAGGTAGCCTGTTTTCACTTTTGAGTTGTGGGTGATTATTTTGTTATTTCCGTGTTCATTCTAATAAATATGGACACGTACCACGCTGCACCTTGGTCCTCACCTTCTTCCACCTTCGACGACCATTACACTGGCATAGATAAAGCAACGCAGTGCGACACTAACAACAACACAGAGTTACACATGGAATAAACAAACATACAGTCAATAATACAATAGAAAAAGTGTATATACAGTGTGTCAAAATTGTGTAATGAGGTAAGGCAATAAATAGGCCATAGTTGCGAAGTAATTACAATTTAGCAAATTAACACTGGAGTGATAGATGTGCAGACGATGATGTGCAAGTATAAATACTGGTGTGCAAAAGAGCAAAAAAGTAAATAAAACAATATGGGGATGATGTAGGTAGTTGGATGGGCTATTTACATATGGGCTCTGTACAGCTGCAGCGATCGGTGAGCTGCACAGATAGCTGATGCTTAAAGTTAGTGAGGGAGATATAAGTCTCCAACTTCAGCGATTTTTGCAATTCGTTCCAGTTATTGGCAGGAGAGACCTGAAAGGAAAGGCGGCCAAAGGATGTGTTGGTTTTGGGGATGACCAGTGAGATGTACCTACTGGAGCGCATGCTACGGGTGGGTGTTGTTATGGTGACTAGTGAGCTGAGATAAGGTGCAGCTTTACCTAGCAAAGACTTATAGATGACCTGGAGCCAGTGGGTCTGGCAACGAATATGTAGCGAGGGCAAGCTGACGAGAGCATACAGGTCGCAGTGGTGGGTGGTATATGGGGCTTTGGTGACAAAACGGATGGCACTTTGAAAGACTGCATCCGGTTTCCTGAGTAGAGTGTTGGAGGCTAATTTGTAAATGACATCGCCGAAGTCGAGGATCAGTAGGATAGACAGCTTTACGAGGGTATGTTTGGCAGCGTGAGTGAAGGAAGGTTTGTTGTGCATGCTAGATTACAATTTGGATTGGAGATGTTTAATATACAGTGCCTTGCGAAAGTATTCGGCCCCCTTGAACTTTGCGACCTTTTGCCACATTTCAGGCTTCAAACATAAAGATATAAAACTGTTTTTTTTTGTTAAGAATCAACAACAAGTGGGACACAATCATGAAGTGGAACGACATTTATTGGATATTTCAAAAATTTTAACAAATCAAAAACTGAAAAATTGGGCGTGCAAAATTATTCAGCCCCCTTAAGTTAATACTTTGTAGTGCCACCTTTTGCTGTGATTACTGCTGTAAGTCGCTTGGGGTATGTCTCTATCAGTTTTGCACATCGAGAGACTGAAATTTTTTCCCATTCCTCCTTGCAAAACAGCTCGAGCTCAGTGAGGTTGGATAGAGAGCATTTGTGAACAGCAGTTTTCAGTTCTTTCCACAGATTCTCGATTGGATCCAGGTCTGGACTTTGACTTGGCCATTCTAACACCTGGATATGTTTATTTTTTAACCATTCCATTGTAGATTTTGCTTTATGTTCTGGATCATTGTCTTGTTGGAAGACAAATCTCCGTCCCAGTCGAAGGTCTTTTGCAGACTCCATCAGGTTTTCTTCCAGAATGGTCCTGTATTTGGCTCCGTCCATCTTCCCATCAATATTAACCATCTTCCCTGTCCCTGCTGAAGAAAAGCAGGCCCAAACCATGATGCTGCCACCACCATGTTTGACAGTGGGGATGGTGTGTTCAGGGTGTTGCTTTTACGCCAAACATAACGTTTTGCATTGTTGCCAAAAAGTTCAATTTTGGTTTCATCTGACCAGAGCACCTTCTTCCACATGTTTGGTGTGTCTCCCAGGTGGCTTGTGGCAAACTTTAAACGACACTTTTTACGGATATCTTTAAGAAATGGCTTTCTTCTTGCCACTCTTCCATAAAGGCCAGATTTGTGCAATATACGACTGATTGTTGTCCTATGGACAGAGTCTCCCACCTCAGCTGTAGATGTCTGCAGTTCATCCAGAGTGATCATGGGCCTCTTGGCTGCATCTCTGATCAGTCTTCTCCTTGTATGAGCTGAAAGTTTAGAAGGACGGCCAGTTCTTGGTAGATTTGCAGTGGTCTGATACTCCTTCCATTTCAATATTATCACTTGCACAGTGCTCCTTGGGATGTTTAAAGCTTGGGAAATCTTTTTGTATCCAAATCCGGCTTTAAACTTCTTCACAACAGTATCTCGGACCTGCCTGGTGTGTTCCTTGTTCTTCATGATGCTCTCTGCGCTTTTAACGGACCTCTGAGACTATCACAGTGCAGGTGCATTTATACGGAGACTTGATTACACACAGGTGGATTGTATTTATCATCATTAGTCATTTAGGTCAACATTGGATCATTCAGAGATCCTCACTGAACTTCTGGAGAGAGTTTGCTGCACTGAAAGTAAAGGGGCTGAATAATTTTGCACGCCCAATTTTTCAGTTTTCGATTTGTTAAAAAAGTTTGAAATATCCAATAAATGTCATTCCACTTCATGATTGTGTCCCACTTGTTGTTGATTCTTCACAAAAAGTGTTATAACTTTATGTTTGAAGCCTGAAATGTGGCAAAAGGTCACAAAGTTCAAGGGGGCCGAATACTTTCGCAAGGCACTGTAAGTCTGGAAGGAGAGTTTACAGTCCAGCCAGACACCTAGGTATTTGTAGTTGTCCATATAAGTCAGAACCGTCCAGAGTAGTGAAATGAAATGAAGCTGAAATTAAATGAAGCTGGAACAGTGAGGTGCTTTCAGAGCGGGTCAGAGAATAGAAAAAAGGAAAGTAGATAGGTAATTGTTCTGTTAAAATTCTAAGTTAATGCATTTATTTAGTAAAAAGACAGTAGCTGCTGATAATACTGCTATTGTTGTCAAGGCAGAGGCACAGGACATGTGTGTGTACAGCGCCCCTCTGTCTTACTATATGTGGTCCATGTATCAGATACATCAGATACACTGCATTCGGAAAGTATTCAGACCCCTTGACTTTTTCTATGTTTTCAGACCCTTTACTCAGTACTTTTTTAAGCACCTTTTGCAGCGATTACAACCTAGAGGCTTCTTGGGTAGGAGGCATGGCACACCTGTATTTGGGGAGTTTCTCCCATTCTTCTCTGCAGATCTTCTCAAGCTCTGTCATGTTGGATAGGGGGCGTCACTGCACAGCTATTTTCAGGTCTCTCCAGAGATGTTTGATTGCGTTCAAATCAAGGCTCTGGTTGGGCCACTCAAGGACATTCAGAGACTTGTCCCGAAGCCACTCCTGCTTTGTCTTGGCTGTGTCTGAGGTCTTGAGCACTCTGGAGCAGGTTTCCATCAAGTTTTTCTATGGACTTTGCTCCGTTCATCTTTCCCTTGACCCTGACTAATCTCCCATTCCCTGCCGCTGAAAAACATCCCCACTGTAGGATGCTGCCACCACCATGCTTCATCGTAGAGATGCTGCCAGGTTTCCTCCAGACGTGACGTTTGGCATTCAGGCCAAATACTTCAATCTTGGTTTCATCAGACCAGAGAATGTTGTTGCTCATGGTCTGAGAGTCTTGGGGTGCCTTTTGGCAAACTCCAAGCTGTCATGTGCCTTGTACTGAGGAGTGACATCCATCTGGCCACTCTACCATAAAGGCCTGATTGGTGGAGTGCTGCTGAGATGGTTGTCCTTTTGGAAGGATCTCCCATCTCCACAGAGGAACTCTGGAGCTCTGTCAGAGTGACCATCAGGTTCTTGGTCACTTCCCTGACCAAGGCTCTTCTCCCTCGATTGCTCAGTTTGCTCAGCTCTTGGAAGAGACTTGGTGGTTCCAAAACGTATCAAAATGTGGAAAAAGTTGAGGGGTCTGAATACTTTCCGAATGCATTGTACATGGGCTACATATAGTAAGATAGAGGGGAGCTGTTTCGCTCACTCGGATGCTTTCTCCAGTGAGATAGTTTCTGCAACTTGCGAATTGAAGGAGAGTTGGCAGGTGCATAGTGCACTGTTCAGATGCTAGATTTTTTTGGGATGACCGTGCAAAAGTAACCTACTTTTTAAAGTGATTTGTTTGACAGTCATGCCTAGGGCCTCCAAATCACCAAGTCCGCCCTTGTGCAAGAGAGAGAGGGGGAGCCATAGCATTTCATGGTATGACTCCATAATGCTTTAACGGCTTGATTTACAAGTGCAGCATTTCATTTAAAGGGTTTTAAAATGTCAACAACAACAAGAGTGTTACTATTGTGACATGCTTCTTCGGATTTTTCTCCCTATAGTGTCCCAGTTGAGTTATCTATAGTTGTCTAATGAAATTTGACTGTTAGTTCAGAGGCAAAGCGTAGACTGTGGATCGGAACTGAATGGAGAATCAGGCTTTAGAGTCATTGTTTGTCTCTCAACATTACTCATCACAGGTACATTTATCACATTAGCAAGCAGAACCCGAAGTCTGGGAAAGGTTCTGAAGGAGCGGAATGACGGTTTGTGCTGTTTGTTCAGTCATTCTGTTAGCGTCATTCTGTTACCAAATTTTGCATCTGCACTGTTCTTCGAGTTAGTGTTTTTGTAAGAATGTCTGTGGAAATTGCTAAAAGTAGTTGTATGGTTTGTTTAACTTAGCAATCATTGGTTTTTCTTTAATGTACAGTTTAGAGGGAGTAATCTTAGTCTCACCATCATCCTGTTACTGTGGAATTGCCCTCCTGTGGATTCAATGTCAGAGAAGAAGTGTTCTTTTCACCCTGACACAGAAACTTTCCTGAACTCCCTAATCCCTAACAGAAAGTAAACACCTTCTATGTTCCCTTTTTTTACTCCCCGAACTCATCCGTTTTATTTTGTGTAATAAATAGAGATTATTCCACATTATTCCAAAACGGGAGGGAAAGTTAGGGCGCATCGACAGCCGCCCCAAGTGAAAGTAGGAAGCCAGTAAGTAAGGGCCAGTGCCAAACACCTCCTGTGACCTCACACATGCGCACACAAACACCTCAAACTCACAGCAACCGTCAGATAAAACATGTGTCTGACTTTGCCTTGCTGCCAGGAAACACTAGGAGCAGTCCCTCATTCACTGTCATTAGATGGGCCTGCCATGTGAATGTACATTCATGCCACGTAGAATAGAATAACAACATACACTTCCTGACTCTGTACACGTAATAACCCTATAGTCTTCCATAACATCATGCCGAGTGAGATCACTTGCCCAGTCTCTATTCTGGAATGGAATTGTATGCATGGAATGTGATGAGTGACTGTTTTGGCTTTGAGTAACCATTCCAGTCACCATATTCAGTCACAAAGTAGGCTATAGAATTCTCCATGGACATAAATAATCCCATGGAGAAATAAATCCTCTGAACTCAGAAACAATGCAGCACTTAATGCGAAGTGTGTGTGTTTGTGTGTGTGTGTGTGTTTCTGTGTGTAGGGGAGCTTAAAGGCCAGCTTTCGAGCCTCTCACCATGCTCTCTTAACTTAAGTGTGCCATTACTGGCAGCTCCCCGGCTATGAGGGGATGAGATTATAAATAAGTTATTCTCTCCGAGGCCAGCTGTTGGGATGCCACCCATCGTGATCCTTGGTCATAACAGAGCGTGGCGCTGCCAGCCTGTCAACCGTTGCATGCCAATCACACTCTGCTGGGCTCTGTATCTCATCTCCTACCGCCGCCTCTGAAACAAAAACACCACAGAATGGGCCTACAACCGACATGGTGTAATCATTTAAATTGTCAACGCCTCGGCTCTCAGCGGACGCCACTGCTCTTGTGAATTCCCCCGCAAGCCATATCATTCAAACAGTTGATGATGAACAGAAATAATGAACATGAAAGGAAAGAATGAAACCAAAAAAAGGGAAGAAAGCCATGTTATTTCAGACCGACAACGTGGGTCAATGCGAATGCACTGAGGGTTCAGATAACCCTAAGGTCTGGGAGGTCCCATGTTGAAATGCTGTTGCTTTGGCTTTGTTAAAATTAACTTGGTGTGCACTAGCTAGCGAGTGTTTGTCAGGTGTGTGTGTGCATATACAGTATGTGTGTGTGTGTCGGTGTGCAGGGTGTGCGCTGTGGAAGTGTGTTAAACCTGATAGCAGATAGCCATCTTTGATTGCACTAGTCTTCCTGTGGTCTGCAATCCTCATGACCACTTCCTCTCTCCCTGTGAGATCCGTAATGAAATGTTTCTAATTTTCTACCAGAGCCGCCTTGTCTCTCTCTAAACAGTGTTTTCAGCTCTGCAGGATTGAGCTAGAGAAAGGAATGGGTGGCGGAATCCAATCCACAATAGCCCACAATATCTTCACGACTGTCCGGATGATTTAATGTCCCGGCCTTCCCTCTAAACCAGAATGGCTGGAGCGATAATTACAGAGGAGAATTAGAAGCAGGAGCGAAGAATGCAAGGAGCTTTATCCCACCAATGGGAGCCTTTGTTTGGCCCCTTTTGAGCCAAAACGGGATGTTTCTGCAAGAGATGCTTTAATCTTATTACAACCAGAGTAATGGCAGAGACACGACATAGCTGTCAGAGCCACTATGGAGGTTTGCACACCGAAGCCCCCCTAGGAATTAATTCAATGTGACATGTTTTAGTACAAAAAGTATTAAAATTAAATTTGAGTCCTAAAACGTTGTAAACGGGAGCCATGTTGTAAACAGGAGGGAAGTGTCACAAGGCCATGCAAAGTTTACACTGGCTGTTGGCCAACTAAATACACTCCCTGGGTTTATGCTGAAAGAGTGAAGTCATGTTTGAACTTCTGCTCAACTAAGTACATTCCCAGGGTTTACGTTGAAAAGGTCAAGTCCTGTTTGAACTGCAAATCCATCTATTCATACAAGGTGACAAACCATAGACCATTACCATAGTGTGTGATATTCACTAGAACAGACTTCTACAATCTACAGGAAATATATTGTTTCTATACACTCTCACTAATGTGTTTAGACTATCAGGGATTGAGATGCAGTCAACCTCCATTCCCATGTCCCCTTTAATGTTTCTCTTTTCATTCTACCCTCAGAGAGCGAGTGTAGAACACACACACACACACACACACACACACACACACACACACACACACACACACACACACACACACACACACACACACACACACACACACACACACACACACACACACACACACACACACACACACACACACACACACACACACACACACACACACACACCCCTGTGGTGCAGAGGACAAGGTGTTGTGCCTTTGACCATGAAGGTGGTATTATGTGTCCATTATTGTGTGCTGTTCATCATGCCGCTCCACAGACACGGAAGATTGCTTGTCCAAATGGAGCCCATAGATTCACAATGCTGAGGCTGATGGAATATTGTGTGTTTGTGTGTGTGTGCGTGGCTACTATGTTTGCATATGTGTGCAGAGAAAGACTGGGATCTTTCTCTGCACAAATATTCATCATGACACAGTGTATGGTGGGAAGCCTGAAACAGACACAGGCGGGGGAAATCCCTCCATCATCAAATACAGTCACTGTCCTCATCAAACACCGATCCCCATATCTCTCAGCTCCAATCTTATCGCCAAGCCTGCATCTGTCCTTGTCCTAGCTACAGAATCCGTGTCAGCCTTTTTCTACAATCCCGAGTCAGAGCCTCAGTGCCAGCCCCAGTCACACGTCCACATTTGTCCCTGCCCAACTCTGCCTTACATCACGGCCCAGGTACTGACCAAGACAGAATCACACTGGATTAACTGCACCATAATCTATATTGGTCATTATCAAGATTTCTTCTCCCTCAAACATGATACATTTATTTGTCAGCTTAGTCTACTAGCTCTCATCTGTCTATGGTACCATTAGCAAGACAGGTATCTAGTCTCTTAATAGGCTTTGATCTAAAATACACTAGCTCACTTTACAGTCGAGCAGTTGCAATTTCTCTTCTTTGTGTACCTCTGCGCTCTCCCCGTCTTTCTCTCTTTTTCATTGTGTCATCCTCTTCCTTTCTTGAATCCCAATGTAAAAAGAAGCCTCTTGTTTCTCAAATCCTTGTCAGATGCAGTCGCCACGTGTTCGGAATGTCAATTCTCTCATCCTATTTAACCAAAAGTCTGCATTGCTGACCAGCTGTCTAGTAAGTTTGTATTCATGCGTAGCAGCTTCATAGCATCTTTACTTCCTGCTCTGCCTTCCAGGCTTTGTGAAGCGACACAAGACAGCTAATATCAAGCATTTTGCTACACTCACATTAACATCTGCTAACCATGTGTATGTGACAAATACATTTGATTTGATTTGAGTATTTTATCTCAGTTCTCTGTGGATGCCTTTCCCTCCATGCCTTTCCCTTGGTATTGGGTGTTCTGCTGGCGTTTCTAACATTTGTGTCTATCTGAGTACGTGATGAGCCTTGGCAATCAGTCGGCACCAGCCATCCAGCCCTCAAGGTGATGCTGCAGAACACCAACCCTCTCGTCTCAGAAACATAACACTGTCTGGGAGACAGGCATGTTGTTATTAAAAACAACACAAGATACTATCCTTCTCAAAAACCTGGACATTAATTCTAAATCTGCAGTGCCATTTCTATCTGAAGTGTATCACTTACTGAGGAATTATTGCAGGCATTATTCGAGGACTTTGAAAGGACACGTTTGACACCCCTCTCTTTCGTTTCCGTTTTAGCTTGTCAATCTCTCCGCTTTCACAAAATAAATAGACAGCTTTCCCATCATCCAGATGTCAGTGTGATCCTGTTGCTGTAGCTTCTAAGGAACAGATTTGTTAGTAGTGGAGGACATGGTTGCCGTGGCAACCTCAGGCCCATGCTATTTCTGTTCCAGTGGATACTCTACTCCTCTCTGTATCCTCTGCCCATTGTTCCCTCTAAGCTGCGGGTGTGAAGCTCCACCTGGACTGCCACGCAGAAGAAATATCAGGGTGCACAGAGAAGCACGAGATTCAACTTCACTTAGCATTCTAGAGTTTTCCCCATTAGTTAACACTATCAACTTTTACTACTTTTGTTTTGAGATCAAAGGAAGATCTACATGTAGCGATATGTGCACATTTGTACGTTTGTTCATATCTTTGCTAGTTAATGAGTTATTATAAATTAGTTATAGCTAATTTGTAGTTCGCATTGGGGGAGTGATTTGCTTCCTCCAAGAGCACAAAACATGAGCATTTTCTTTTTAAAATGTTAAGATAACTAGTCAATAGGCACTGGGTGGCATAATTTGTCTGATTCTCTGTAATAATGGTATGGGAATAACAATGCATTTTATTTTGTCAAGTGGTATCTTGCATCACACAACATAACATTTTCAGGATAACATTTTCATTCTCATGGAATGTAGGCCTACATTAAACACCACACATTGACTGCTATTGTAGGCTGAACGATAGAACAGTTATTTCCATGTTAAAATGCAGTGGCCACTCCCTAGCCAGTCCTTTTGCCCCATCTCATTCAACCAAAATCTTTTGTATGATCTCTTATCCTGTTGACGGGTTAGGGTTCCCATTTGGGAACGAACCCTCCCACGTTCGGCGCATGGAACACAAAAATATTCTTTGAAATATTTAACCTCCACACATTAACAAGTCCAATAGCTCAACTGAAAGATAAACACCTTGTTCATCTACCCAGCAAGTCAGATTTCTAAAATGTTTTACGGCGAAAACATAGTACATATTTATGTCAAACCACCACCAAAGACACAGCTAATTTGAATAGCCAAGTTGAACAAAATATGCAATCAACAAACGCAGGATTAAAAGAAAAATAATTCACTAACCTTTTGAAAATCTTCATCAGATGACAGTAATAGAACATGTTACACAGTACATTTATGTTTTTTTCAATAATATGCTATTTATATCCATAAATCTCTGTTTACAATGACGCAATGTTCAAAAAATGCTACTCAAATGTCCGGAGAAATGACGATAGCTCCGGCAGATAACAAGCAATACACATCATAAACTTTGACTAAATATACATGTTCTACATATATATAGAAAGATACACTTCTTCTTAATGCAACCGCTGTGTTACATTTATTTTTAACGTTACAGAATTAGTCCACTAGGCTATAATATGAGACGGCGCTCAGAAATTAGCATTATGTCTCCTCTATCTTGGAGTCCACAGAAACCCAAATTTACCACATAAATATTCCCTTACCTTTGTTGTTCTTCCATCAGAAGACCTGGAAGGAGTCATACTTACCAAAAACAGCGTTTAGTTTTGAAGTCTGTGTCTTTAGGTTATCAAACGCGACAAATTCCGGTTGAAATGCAGCCAAAATTCTAGTGGATGCGCACCAAAACTTCAAAATTACATATTATATTTTGACTAAACTGGTCAAACTAAGTTCAGAATCAAGCATTAGCATGTTATAAACGTGGAAAACAATCCTTAGCACGAACAGAAACACCGACATCGTTTGGTCAATTCTGGAAGAAAGAGAGCTCTGGAGCCGACGCGCGCATGAAAGTACATGTATTTTCGATTCACACAATGACAAGCTCCATTGAAAGCAGACATCGCGCTGAAGACATAGAAACTGTTCCCAGGTCTGTAGCTGCTTGGGAGGGTGGGGGCGATGACGTCAAAATTGGGCCAACTTTTCTGATGACGAGAGAGTTTGGGAGAATGGCTGCCCTGAGAGTTCTGCTTTACATACAGACATAATTTGAACGGTTTTAGAAGCTTTAGAGTGTTTTCTATTCAATAATAATTATTATATGCATATATTAGCAATTTTGGACAGATTTTTTTTCTGTTTACTATGGGCACGCAATTCCTCCAAAGGGGGCAGTAGTCAGCCCTATCTTTAACAGGATTTATACACGATTTTAGGCCCAGATTTTGGAACGTTGTCTTTCCTGGATATAGCCACTATATTGTGATCACTGCATCCAATGGGTAGGGATACAGCTTTAGAACACAGTTCTACAGTTTTAGTAAACATGTGATCAATACATGTGGATGATCTTGTTCCTGTAGTGTTTGTAAACACCCTGGTAGGTTGATTAATAACCTGAACCAGATTACAGGCACTGGTTACAGTGAGAAGCTTCCTCTTGAGCAGACAGCTTAATGAAAACAAGTAAATATCCAGGTCACCGAGAAAGTAGACCTCTCTGTTTGTATCACATACACTATCAAGCATTTTACACATATTATTTAGATAATGACTGTTAGAACTTGGTGGCCTACAGCAACACCCCAAAATAAAAGGCTTTAGATGTGCGAAGTGAACCTGCAACCACAACACTTCAATAACACTTGACATAAGGTCTTCTCTGAGCATTACATGGATTGGGCTCTGAATATATACAGCAACACCTCCCCCATAAGCAGTTCTGTCTCTTCTATAGATGTTATATCCTTGTGTTGCCACTGCTGTATCATCAAAGGAATTATCCAAGCAAGTCTCAGAAATGGCTAATATAAATAAAATAAAATCTAAATGTATTTGTCACGTGCATCGAATACAACAGGTTTACTTACAGTGAAATGCTTACTTGCTTACAGGCTCTAACCAATAGTGCAAAAAAGGTATTAGGTGAACAATAGGTAGGTAAAGAAATGAAACAACAGTAAAAGCAGGCTATATACAGTAGCGAGGCTGTATACAGTAGCGAGGCTGTATACAGTAGCGAGGCTATATACAGTAGTGAGGCTATATACAGTAGCGAGGCTATAAAAGTAGCGAGGCTACATGCAGACACCGGTTAGTCAGGCTGATTGAGGTAGTATGTACATGTAGATATGGTTAAATAAAGTGACTATGCATATATATACATTAACGCCTAGCGTCGTCCGGGTTAGGGAGGGTTTGGCCGGTAGGGATATCCTTGTCTCATCGCACACCAGCGACTCCTGTGGCGGGCCAGGCGCAGTGCACGCTAACCAAGGTAGCCAGGTGCACGGTGTTTCCACAGTGTTTCCACGGTGTTTCCACGGGTTGGATGTGCACTGTGTTAAGAAGCCGTGCGGCTTGGTTGGATTGTGTTTCAGAGGACGCATGGCTTTCGACCTTCGTCTCTCCCGAGCCCGTACGGGAGTTGTAGCGATGAGACAAGATAATAATTACTAACAATTGGATACCACGAAATTGGGGAGAAAAGGGGGTAAAAAAAGGTAAAAGTATCATTAATTTCAATTCCTTATATTATGCAGACCAGAGAGCAGGGATGCAGGGACCAGGGATGTTCTCTTGATACGTGCTTGAATTGGACCATTTTCCGTTCAAAATGTAACCAGGACTTTTGGTGTCAGGGAAAATGTATGGAGTAAATTGTACATTATTTTGTTCAGGAATGTAGTGAAGTAAAAGTTGTCCAAAATATAAATAAGAAAGTAAAGTATAGATACCCCCAAAAACTACTTAAGTAGTACTAAAGTACTTTACACCACTGTTAAAATGTTATGCATGGGATGTATTTTCTTCATTGTTTTTGATGGTAGGCCACTCTGGTAGGCCTACATTATGATCAAATAGCCACAGTGGCTTACTTGACCACTGTTAAAACTAACTTAAAGTGGGTATAGCCTCAGGGTTCACAGTAAAAGCGAGCCGGAAGAATTTTCACAACGTTCAAGTTTGCGCTCAACAGACCAGAAATTTGCTCAGTGATTAACTTTTTTTTGGAGGGAACATTGCCTCTGCCCTCCACCACACGCCTCTTACTCCCTCTGCCTCTCCTACACACCTCCCATCCCTCCTCCGCTTTGTTATCCTCCTCCTTTTCACTCTCTCCTACACACCTCCCATCCCTCCTCTGCTTCCTCCTCTTTCTCCTATACATCTCCCTCCCTCGCTTCATCCATCTATATCTTCCATATCCTCTTCCATCTCTCCCTCTCCCGTTTTCTGTTTGCGACTACATTTTGTGAGCAGCACAGCTTACCCCTCCTCCCCCCAGCCCCATGAGCCCCCCACTCCCCTCCCTTCCCCCCCAATCCAATCTCCAGGATTTGAGCTCTGAGCTCCCCTGTGGCATACAATCTGACACTAAACCTCTATAGGAGCACACAGAGCCAGTCAGCCAGCCAGCCAGCCAGCCAGCCAACCATCCAGTCAACCAACCAACTAACCAGCCAGTCAACTAACCAGTCAGTCCGCCAACCAGCCAGCCAGCTAGTCCACCAGACAATCAGCAAGGTCACCAGCCAGCCAGGTCACCAGCCAGCCAGTCAAAAAGAAACTGTGGTACGGTCTGCATTCTGGGGCCCTTACAGGGAGAAAGATAAAGACAGAGGGAGGAAATGAAGTGCTGAGCCTCCGACCAGATGGGCATTGGTATCTGAGCCTTATCTGCAGCCTCCATAACAACATCCAGTCCCCTGCAGGTCCAGATATGCATCTAAATGTGTGTCTGGCCAGGCCAGGCCGCATGCTGACGTATGTAGAGTGGCTAGCGGCTTTCTCTATCAAACCTCCCCTGAGTTCACACATATCAGTCTAATGGGCAGTGTCTGTCTCTCTCTGAGCCCTGGAGAGGATGTAGGGACTCTAAGCTAACTGGCCACTGTGGATGGGCTGAAGGTAGGCTCAGAGAAACAGATGAACCCATCCCTATGACGGGTGGTCAGTAGGAGCTCCTCCTGGAGAGAGACGCTGATATTATGCCAGGTCAAGGGCCATAGCTGAAGGATATTATTGTCTTGCGTGACCAAGGTTTCATATAAACAGACATCCTCCTCAACCCATGGCCCAGAAGCCATTAGGAACTATTATATTTAGGAACATTGGAAACAAAGCCAGAGCACATTGCATTCTAACTGTGATCCAGAAAGGTTGTTGCTGGAAGGCACATCCTCTGGTTAACCACAGACAGCAACCTTTATAACTTGTTGTTGGGTAGCGGTGAAGAACTACTGAGTTATTATTTTCTGTTCAGCTGGAGCATGGTGAAAACAGAAACATGTCCTGTGGATTTGGAAAAGGAAAGGTTTGAAGTGTGTGACAAGCAAACAATGTGGCCCGTTGAGACTGCCGGCGTCGAGGCGTCCATGGGAGACCGGTGACAGACAGTCTCTCTGCTAACGGTAGCTCCGGTCTGGAAGACCTGGAAGATGCCTAATCCTGGGGTGCCACAGCAGGACTTAATTATCCCTTTTGCACAGGAGAAAGGATGTCTGGTGTCTTCTCCTAAAATGGCAGCACCGGAGCTGTGATCCAGGATACACATTGAGCCAAGCCAGCCAAACTCTTTCACGTCTCTGTCAGCCTTTTGACAGTGTCTTCCCATTGATGCCCTACCAACACCCAGTGGTGGAATGACAATGATGGAGAGAGACAGGATGAGAGGAACTAGGTTCCGGTAGTTTGTTTATGCACCTCTACCCACCACCTCTTCCCTCTCTTTCTGCTCTCTGGGGTATCTTTATGCCCTTAGAGCAGGGGTGACAAACTCATTTTGACCCACGGGCCGCATTCATTCTTCAACGAGGTCCGAGATGCCGCACTGAAAATTGGCTATATTTCCTCACCGTCAAAATGATTAGTGAGCTGGACACCGTCAAGAAACTGTGGAAATGTAGGTCCATTATTATTTCTACGCAGAAATATTATTTCTACACCCCCCACACACATTTTTTGTTTAGGAAATAAAAACACAAAATATCTTCTTATTTTTTCATTACTCAAACCACCTGCGGGCCGGATTGGTATGTTGCGTGCCTTAGAGGATGAGCACTGTAGTTAGCTGTCCATAAAATCGGCTGACCGCCAGTTACCCTCTGGACCCTTTAATGTCACCTTCCAACAAAATGCCACCAACTGTTGTTGTTTGGATATGCTAATGTTTGGTGCCCTTGGTTTGCCAAGCCAATACCCAAAGAGAAGCCAATATGCAGAGAGAAAGAAAGAGGATAAGCATTATTCAAAGGCTTGACTTTTGCTCCCTGCCTCTCTAGTGAGATGGCTGTTGTTAAAAGTGGCCTTAGCGGCCTGGCTGTGCTTTGTTTGAATTGGTACCAAGGCCAGGGAAAATAAAAATAGAGATGGAGAGAAGGAGAGAGTGAAAGATGTGGAAAGAGCGATGGAAAGAGAGAGCGGCTAAAGAACTGACTCGTATGAACCGACTGAACTGAAAACAGGCATTTATCCAACATTCCAAGCCTTCAATTTTGTTGTTGTTGTTTTCAATTACACTTCCTGATATTTTCTGACAGGTTTGCGGGTCAGCTATTGTCTTTCAAAGCGGCCCTAACAACGTGATGTGATAGCTGCTCTCTCTGTGGCTTTCCCTGTGAAAGCATTCATTATCTATGACACAGACAGCGATATGAAAACCTTAACCATACTTTCTGAGCCACATTGGTCTCATGGGGTTAAACGTGTGCCTATGTTTCCGAGCTGGAATGGGGATCCAATGACTTCTGATTTCCCCTGTTCAAACAGTATTATTTATTTAGCTAGTGTTTCATAGGCAGTGTGACCCTCTGCTCCCTCTCTCCCATTCTCTTAACGACACTGTTAACACCCCTTTGACCTGCTGTAAGAACAGTGAAGTGATATAGCAAGCTGTTATTGATTGAAGTGTGTTTTCATGGAGACTACAGATGTTCCTCACTCGATCTGATGGGGTTTTGAGTGGTAATCCTATGGATATGAAGGGAGTAGAGTATTCACTGAGTGTACAAAACATTAGGAACACCCTTCTAATATTGAGTTGCAACCCCTTTTGCCCTCAGAACAGCATCAATTTGTTTGGGGCTTAGACTCTACAAGGTGTCGAAAGTATTCCACAGGGATGCTGTGCCATGTTGACTCCAATGGTTCCCACAGTTGGGTCAATGATGTCCTTTGGGTGGTGGACCATTCTTGATACACACAGGAAACTGTTGAGTGTGAAAACCCAGCAGCGTTGCAGTTATTGACACACTCCAACCGCTGTGCCTGGCACCTACTAACATACCCTGTTCAATGGAACTTACATATTTTGTCTTGCTCATTCACCCTCGATGGAACACATACACGATCCATGTCTCAATTGTCTCAAGGCTTTAAAGACCTTCTTTAACCTGTCTTCTACCCTTCATCTACACTGATTGAAGTGGATTTAACAAGGGATCACTTGGTCAGTATATGGTCAGTCTATGTCATGGAAAGTGCAGATGTCCTTAATATTTTGTACACTCATTGTATGTGATAGACGCGGGAGGCTTTGGGAGAGGCTCGCCTCGGATTGGGGTTACAATAAGCTCCCCACTTAGTTTTGATTGATGAACAGTGATTTTTTTGACAGAAGAGGGCTAATGTGAGGTGTGTTTGTGTCTGTCTGTGTGTGTTTGTTTGTGTCTGTCTGTGTGTGTATGTCTGTGTGTCTGTGTGTGTTTTTTTTTATTTATTTTTTATTTCACCTTTATTTAACCAGGTAGGCTAGTTGAGAACAAGTTCTCATTTGCAACTGCGACCTGGCCAAGATAAAGCATAGCAGTGTGAACAGACAACACAGAGTTACACATGGAATAAACAATGAACAAGTCAATAACACATTAGAAAAAAATGGGCAGTCTATATACAATGTGTGCAAAAGGCATGAGGAGGTAGGCGAATAATACAATTTTGCAGATTAACACTGGAGTGATAAGTGATCAGATGGTCATGTACAGGTAGAGATATTGGTGTGCAAAAGAGCAGAAAAATAAATAAATAAAAACAGTATAAAAACAGTATGGGAATGAGGTAGGTGAAAATGGGTGGGCTATTTTCCTATAGACTATGTACAGCTGCAGCGATCGGTTAGCTGCTCGGATAGCTGATGTTTGAAGTTGGTGAGGGAGATAAAAGTCTCCAACTTCAGCGATTTTTGCAATTCGTTCCAGTCACAGGCAGCAGAGTACTGGAACGAAAGGCGGCCAAATGATGTGTTGGCTTTAGGGATGATCAGTGAGATACACCTGCTGGAGCGCGTGCTACGGATGGGTGTTGCCATCGTGACCAGTGAACTGAGAAAAGGCGGAGATTTACCTAGCATGGACTTGTAGATGACCTGGAGCCAGTGGGTCTGGCGACGAATATGTAGTGAGGGCCAGCCGACTAGAGCATACAAGTCGCAGTGGTGGGTGGTATAAGGTGCTTTAGTGACAAAACGGATGGCACTGTGATAGACTGCATCCAGTTTGCTGAGTAGAGTGTTGGAAGCCATTTTGTAGATGACATCGCCGAAGTCGAGGATCGGTAGGATAGTCAGTTTTACTAGGGTAAGCTTGGCAGCGTGAGTGAAGGAGGCTTTGTTGCAGAATAGAAAGCCGACTCTTGATTTGATTTTCGATTGGAGATGTTTGATGTGGGTCTGGAAGGAGAGTTTGCAGTCTAGCCAGACACCTAGGTACTTATAGATGTCCACATATTCAAGGTCGGAACCATCCAGGGTGGTGATGCTAGTCGGGCATGCGGGTGCAGGCAGCGATCGGTTGAAAAGCATGTATTTGGTTTTACTAGCGTTTAAGAGCAGTTGGAGGCCACGGAAGGAGTGCTGTATGGCATTGAAGCTCGTTTGGAGGTTAGATAGCACAGTGTCCAATGACGGGCCGAAAGTATATAGAATGGTGTCGTCTGCGTAGAGGTGGATCAGGGAATCGCCCGCAGCAAGAGCAACATCATTGATATATACAGAGAAAAGAGTCGGCCCGAGAATTGAACCCTGTGGCACCCCCATAGAGACTGCCAGAGGACCGGACAGCATGCCCTCCGATTTGACACACTGAACTCTGTCTGCAAAGTAATTGGTGAACCAGGCAAGGCAGTCATCCGAAAAACCGAGGCTGTTGAGTCTGCCGATAAGAATATGGTGATTGACAGAGTCGAAAGCCTTGGCGAGGTCGATGAAGACGGCTGCACTGTGTCAGTTAATCTATTATCATTTTGGTCTTGTCAAGCCGCAACACCTTCACTTTAATTACAGCCCATAGTGAAGCCACTTGAACCCTAATACTCTAATGGTGAACTGATGAGCCACTCAGGGCCATATGCATCACTCACTCACCTCAACTTTACTTTGTTGTAACCTACTTTGCCTCACACTGAATGCAGCATAAGCTTTCTCTCCTCTCTTCTCTACTCTGTAAGCCTCTAATTGAGCCGCCAGCATTTGAGAGTTTGTCACCTCTGCTTTGGAAAATAACCTGGTGCTCCACCCCTATCAGCTCAATTAGAAGTGAGGTCAGGCCTAAGCGTGTTCCTCAGCTTGCTGGTTTTGATGTCCCGTCCTCTCGGGATGAGACTGCAAGGGAGGGAGGCCACAGCAACACACCACTCATCTGACTGATGTCTACTGGAGAAACATGTAGGCATGGGATTGTACAGGGAATGTACTTTCTAGCCTTGCACCCAGGGGATGGATAATGCTAGCTGTGTGTGTGTGTTGGGTGTAGATAGGAGGAGTGTGTGTGTATTGGGTGTAGATAGGAGGGGTGTGTGTGTTGGGTGTAGATAGGAGGGGTGTGTGTGTGTTGGGTGTAGATAGGAGGGGTGTGTGTGTGTTGGGTGTAGATAGGAGGTGTGTGTGTGTGTGTGTGTGTGTGTGTGTGTGTGTGTGTGTGTGTGTGTGTGTGTGTGTGTGTGTGTGTGTGTGTGTGTGTGTGTGTGTGTGTGTGTGTGTGTGTGTGTGTGTGTGTGTGTGTGTGTGTGTGTGTGTGTGTGTGTGTGTGTGTGCATGCTGTGTGTGTGTGTGTGTGTGTGTGTGCATGCTGTGTGTGCATGCTGTGTGTGTTGTGTGTAGATAGGTGTGTGTGTGTGTATGTTGGGTGTAGATAGGAGGGGTGTGTTGGGTGTAGATAGGAGGGGTATGTGTGTGTGTGTGTTGGGTGTAGATAGGAGGGGTGTGTGTGTGTTGGGTGTAGATAGGAGGGGTGTGTGTGTGTTGGGTGTAGATAGGAGGGGTGTGTGTGTGTTGGGTGTAGATAGGAGGGGTGTGTGTGTTGGGTGTAGATAGGAGGGGTGTGTGTGTTGGGTGTAGATAGGAGGGGTGTGTGTGTGTTGGGTGTAGATAGGAGGGGTGTGTGTGTTGGGTGTAGATAGGAGGGGTGTGTGTGTTGGGTGTAGATAGGAGGGGTGTGTGTGTTGGGTGTAGATAGGAGGGGTGTGTGTTGTGTTGGGTGTAGATAGGAGGGGTGTGTGTGTGTTGGGTGTAGATAGGAGGGGTGTGTGTGTGTTGGGTGTAGATAGGAGGGGTGTGTGTGTGTTGGGTGTAGATAGGAGGGGTGTGTGTGTGTTGGGTGTAGATAGGAGGGGTGTGTGTGTTGGGTGTAGATAGGAGGGGTGTGTGTGTTGTAGATAGGAGGGGTGTGTGTGTGTGTAGATAGGAGGGGTGTGTGTGTGTGTAGATAGGAGGGGTGTGTGTGTGTGTAGATAGGAGGGGTGTGTGTGTTGGGTGTAGAGAGGAGGGAGTGTGTGTGAGAGTAGATAGGAGAGAGAGAGAGAGAGAGAGAGAGAGAGAGAGAGAGAGAGAGAGAGAGAGAGAGAGAGAGAGAGAGAGAGAGAGAGAGAGAGAGAGAGAGAGAGAGAGAGAGAGAGAGAGAGAGAGAGAGAGAGAGAGAGAGAGAGAGAGAGAGAGAGAGACTGTATTACAGATGTGTTACTGTTTGTACATAAGTCAAAATAAAAATATATTTAAAAAACATGTGTGCTGCATGTGGTACAATGACAATGTGTGAGTGTAGCTCAAAGCTCCAGCACCAGAGGGACATAGAGGTCACGCCACAGCGACAGTTAATTATTCAACATTCATTATAATTCCCTGCTAACAACCTGCCTGGCAGGCAGCTAGCAGGCGACGCTTGCCTGATGACTCAAACTGAATTCTTCCGCTGCTCTATGTTTGTGGTGACATCAAAATGATGGTTGTTGTACAAAACAAAGTCATCACTGATTGGATCATCTCAACCAATCAGAATATCAAAGCCAATGACAAATGGTAAAAATGACGCTTTACACACGCGTGTTCTGGCTTTGGCCCAAACCATCGGTTTCTGGGACCAATCAGACGGTCTAGAATGGATTTCCATTATAGAAATCCTCGGGGAGGTACTCAGATCTAGACTCATTGTGCTGTGCTGTGGCATAGCGTTTAGCAGGAGCAAGGAGTTTGGGTAGCCAGGCAAAGGCAACGCTAACTAATGACTGGAAAGTGGTTAATACACTGTACATGTCATGACCATACTATGCTAGTACAGCACCACCCTATAGCCTTCTAGCTAGTCTGACGTGAAGGTGAACCATGAAGATGCACTGCAGGCCATATAAAAAAGCCTCATAAAGATATTAGCATCTCTATGGTGCTAAACCAACTCCTATGATGTGCACTGCCATTTGACTGCAAACCATAGAAATGAACCTTACAGAGATAATACGTCTCATGTGGACATGGGCTCAGAGCTCTGGAACAGTTCTTCATTCACTGGACATGCGCAGATCTTAGAGAGAGCTCTAGGAATTACATTAAAGGCCACATGAATGTCCCTCCCATTTCATTTGCCTCTGAGGGGACAGTACTTGGCCACTTTATCTGAGCCCTTGGCAACTTCCTAACTCGGACTGGAAGAGACGAGTCCAAGACCGTGGAATTACAAGAGAGTGGGGAACGGGGAAATGTAGGATTGCAGATTTACAGGTTCTTGCTTATTAAAACGTTGTCCTGGATTTAAAAGTGAACTTGGCACTGGGAGTTTCTGCCTCTGCTGTGAAGCCTCTGAGTCTGATAAATTGCCTTGACTTTGCTGAGTCTGCATTGACTGACTGAATATGCCTGAAATAAGCTAAGTTGTATGGGGAGACGTATTGCTACAGCACTGCGCTGTCTGTGTCTGTTCCACTGTTCTGCTCCTGAGCTGTGGTATGCTGTTTAAGGCCCAGACAAAGGCAATTCAGTTGTTTTGAATCACACATTAGCTGGCCTCTCTTTGATTACTCACACACTGTGACCTCACTCCCTCTGACTCACAGAGCTCCTTATGAAACCTGAATCCCTAACACAAACAAGCATCTTTCTTTATGACTGGCAACCTCCTCTCCATGCACCACAATTGGTTTACATGGTTGTGGAGGGATATTGTGGAAGGATTAGGACCGGATCATGGACAGGAAACAGCTCTGTGGAGTGGCTGGATCTGGCAACCCCAGGATGAAGGGACCAAAGTCAGCCATTCCCACATCCATAATTTACTCTTTCTCCAAAATGATGGGTGTGAGCCCCAGATTTAGACGTGAAAATGGTTATTCGAGGTGAAAATGGTTATTCAAGGTTTGTGCATTTCCTGAAGACAGTTAGAGGTCTGCTCACGCCCAGAGCAGGATGTAGTCTAGTCTAGATCTGGCAGAAATAGACAGCTCTGCTCCCTCTCGTCTCCTCCTCTCCAGGGCTTCAGAGTCGTTTGTCTCACTCTAGACTTTCTTCTTTTCTTCTTTCCCTCATTAAGGCGATGGTAAAAGGCCCTTCCAGATATCCAAGTCTGTTTCTTGGCCTCATCCATTGAAGCGAGCAGTACTTTTTTACCTCTTTGTATTACTAAGACTTTCACTGTTCTCTTCATTTCCAACAAAGAATGTATAGAATTCCTCTCCCACCACAGTGTATCAATCATTTACATGTAATATATGTGGTTTGAAATATACCTCTGGAAATGAACGCCTCGGATAACATGGAATGAACCAATGGTTATTTTCTTTCATTTAAGCTCAGTGGAAGTGAATAATTGAGGTGTGTGTGTGTGTGTGTGTGTGTGTGTGTGTGTGTGTGTGTGTGTGTGTGTGTGTGTGTGTGTGTGTGTGTGTGTGTGTGTGTGTGTGTGTGTGTGTGTGTGTGTGTGTGTGTGTGTGTGTGTGTGTGTGTGTGCGCACGTACAGTGTGTTCTGACTGATACTATTATTCAGAGAACAGTGAAGAAAATATAGTCTGTTCTGATCCACCACTTTAGACTTGCAGACTTTAAAGTGCAGAAGGTTTTTGAGAATATATGAATATAGATGCATTGTGATGATGATGAAATACTTGGTTTTGAGTCCATAGAGCCAAGCCAAGTTGTCTTCCATAGCGAGGGGCTGTTAGTGTGGATGTACTACAGTTTGAGAAGTGCTCCTCCCCTGGGATGTCAGACAGCCTGAGCTGACCTTGGTAGTGGAAAGGAGAGTGGGGTTCGATACTTTCTCTGCCTCTCACTGCCCAGCCCGATCCATCTGATAGCTGATAATGTAATTACACAGTTTACCACACAGCTCAAGCCAACCATTGACTGACTGCTACAATGTGTTAAATGGACAGAGAGAAACTTTGCTTTCAGATACTTTATCTTGTTGTATATGTAAAATCAAGATCTACTTACATCATGATTCATATATGAATCTAGTGTGAGTGATGTATTGTTGTGAGATCGGATCTGAAACTTGGTCTGTGGCAACAGATTATTTATTTGGGTGTAATTTAGTCAAAATGAGAAAAAGACCAGGTTATGTGTTGCAGTATTCACATAATTACAACCAATGACATATGCTCTCTACAGTTTTCTATAGTTTAAGTCTTCTTAAACTGTGTAAACACAGTCCTAAACTATAATCTGAAGTCAAAGGGACCCGACCATGTCAAAAAGCTCCACGTTACCTTGCCTCAACAACATTGGAGGGGACTCACTCCCCCTACCTTCAGTAGAAGCAGGGCACTGTTTTATGACTGAGGTCACTGATCACATTAGCAGAGATTTGTACTTTGATAAAAGCTACATAGTGGCCATTATGTTATTGGCTCTGTTACTGCTGATGGCTGCTTCATCTGTGACTGAGCTTTTAATACTTTTTGGCCACACTTATACCATGCTAACTACCAGTGGTATTAGTAAATACTGTGTTGTACCAGCAGTACTAATACTGTTTTTAAAAAATTGCAAAGAAATCCATGTAACTTTTCTTTAACTAGAGAAGTCAATTAAGAACAAATGATTATTTACAATGATGGCCTACCCTGGCCAAAACCGTAAAATGTTGTGCACCGCACTATGGGACTCCCAATCACGGCCAGATGTGATACAGCCTGGAATCGAACCAGGGACTGTAGTGATGCCTCTTGCACTGAGATGCAATGCCTTAGACCACTGTGCCACTCGGGAGCCATTGGTTATTCCATTGTAAGTTATGAAATAATGACTATGTCATTTAAAGGGTTGTCACATGGTTTCTACCAAGCGATAACAATAACTTGGGTAGACTATGCACAGTTGTTTGTTATGTTTATCACGTACTGTTAATGAGATTTACCAGAGTGTGAAAGGGAGAATAATAATTGACAGACACCTAATAGTCTTGCCTGACATAATTATGTGGGAAGATAGTCGACTTCTATTAGTCTTATTATGTGAGCAGTTTCACAGACTGATTGCCTGTCTCTGTATCTGAGCTACATGTCTCTGTTTCTTTTAATTGTGTTCAATAATCTGTCTCTCTGTTGGCTCTCTGTCTCCCTCTGTATCTATCCTAAAAGTGTCTCTTTATCTAACTTCTGCCTCTCCCTCTCTCTCCTTATCTGTCTCTTTCTGTCTCCATATCTAACTTTCATGTCTCTTTCTCTATCTTTTTCTCTCCATATTTAACTTCTCTGTCTCCGTATCTAACTTCCATGTCTCTCTCTCTCTCTCCCCCCCCTCTCTCTCTCTCTCTGTCTCTCTGTCTCTGTCTCCGTATCTAACTTCCATGTCTCTCTCTCTCTCTCTCCCCCCCCCTCTCTCTCTGTCTCTCTGTCTCTGT
Source organism: Oncorhynchus gorbuscha (assembly GCF_021184085.1). NCBI lineage: Eukaryota > Metazoa > Chordata > Actinopteri > Salmoniformes > Salmonidae > Oncorhynchus > Oncorhynchus gorbuscha. Next base: position 73,212,789 of record NC_060177.1, read on the forward strand.
CTCTGTCTCTCTATCTGTAGGTTTTGAGCTGCTGTACCAACCGGAAGTGGTGAGGCTGTACCTGTCTCTCCTAACTGAGAGTCAGAACTACAACACTCTGGAGGCTGCCGCAGGGGCCCTGCAGAACCTCAGCGCCGGACAGTGGACCGTGAGTCTCACACACATAAACACACACAAACTGGGATTATGGGTAATAAGGTCTCTGAAACTCAATAGGCTGAACAATTCATTTATCCCAAATGGAGCTCTGCACTGTCAGTACAAAAACACTTCCATTTGGTTACTGTAGTGAGTAATTAGAGTGTGATGTTTTTTCCAGCATTTACACAGTCTTTACCATCACTAGTGTAAAGTACAGAGGCCTATCATGTTATTCCCTTCAGGAATTATGCTCTTAGTCTGTACTGGCCTATGTTAGGCCTAGAGAGCTTTGTCATTTTGGCTCTATCGTGATTCATTTTTTAACACCTATTTGTCATGCTGTAAACATATCCGTTGCCACGGCATTAATCATCACCAGGCTCCAGCACCATGCTCACACCTTCCTGTTCCTCTCGGCTCAGCTCGTTCACAGATCTCTCCATCCACAACGGTGGCAAAACACAACAGACAGGATGTTAGATTGATTTGAAAACATCCAACTTGTATCTCTTGCTGTTAAATTTGAAACGCTTACACATAACCTGTGATAACATGTACAACCCTACAGTACATGTATACCATGTATAAACCATGTCACAATTTTCATTTTTACTGTTTTCTATCACTGCACTGGTGATTTTTAATAATTAGGTACAGTGCCTTCAGAAAGTATTCATACCATATTGACTTTTTACACATTTTGTTGTGTTATAGCCTCAAATGCAAAATGTTACTAATGAATAAAAAATCAAAAGCTGAAATGTCTTGAGTTAATAAGTATTCAACCCTTTTGTTATGGCCTAAATACGTTCAGTAGTAAAAATGACATTAACAAGTCACATAATAAGTTGCGTGGACTCTGTGTGCAATAATAGTGTTTAACATGATTTCTGAATGACTACCTCATCTCTGTACCCCCACACATGCAATTATCTGTGCGGCCCCTCAGTCGAGCAGTGAATTTCAAACATAGATTCAACCACAAAGACCACAGAGGTTTTCCAATGCCTTGCAAAGAAGGACACCAATTGGTAGATGGGTTACTACAAAGATACAGGTGTCCTTCCTAACTCAGTTGCCAGAGAGGAAGGAAACTGTTTAGGGATTTCACCATGAGGCCAATGGTGACTTTAAAACAGTTAGAGTTTAATGGCTGTGATAGGAGAAAACTGAGGATGGATCACCAACATTGTAGTTACTCTACAAAACATTAAATGACAGAGTAAAAAGAAGGAAGCCTGTACAGAATAAAAAAATATTCCAAAACATGCATCCTGTTTGCAATAAGGCACTAAAGTAATACTGCAAAACATGTGGCAAAGAAGTTAGCAAATCCAACACCTCACTGAGTACCACTCTTCATATTTCCAAGTATGTTGGGGACTGCATCATGTTATGGGTATGCTTGTCATCGGCAAGGACTAGGGAGGTTTTTGGGAGATCAAAAGAAACGGAATAGAGCTAAGCACTGGCAAAATCCTAGAGGAAAACCTGTTTCAGTCTGCTTTTCCACTGGGAGACAAATTCACCTTTCAGCAGGACAATAACCTAAAACACAAGGTCAAATATACACTGGAGTTGCTTACCAAAACTACATTGGGTGTTCCTGAGTGGCCTAGTTACAGTCTTGACTTAAATTGGCTTGAAAATCTATGGAAACTTGAAAATGGCTATTTAGCAATGACCAACAACCAACTTTACAGAGCTTGAAGAATTTTAAAAAGAATAATGTGCAAATATTGTACAATCCAGGTGTGTAAAGCTCTTAGAGACTTACACAGAAAGACTCACAGCTGTAATCGCTGCCAAAGGTGATTCTAACATGTATTGACTCAGGGGTGTGAATACTGTTGTGTATACTGAACAAAAAATATAAATGCAACATGCAACAATTTCTGAAAGATTTTACTGAGTTACAGTTCATATAAGGAAATTAGGGCCTCATGAATTTATTTCAATAGACTAATCTATGGATTTCACATGACTGGGAATACAGATATGCATCTGTTGGTCACAGATACATTTAGAAAACAGGTTAACCAGTCAGTATCTGGTGTGACCACCATTTGCATCATGAACACGACACATCTCCTTCACATAGAGTTGATCAGGCTGTTGATTGTGGCCTATGGAATGTTGTCCCACTCTTCAATGGCTGTGAGAAGTTGCCAGATATTGGCGGGGACTGGAACACGCTGTTGTACATGTCAATCCAGAACATCCCAAACATGCTTAATGGGTGATATGTCTGGTGAATATGCAGGCCATGGAAGAACTGGGACATTTTCCGTTTCCAGGAATTGTGTACAGATCCGTGTGACATGGGGTTATGCATTTTCATGCTGGAACATGAGATGATTGCGGCGGATGAATGGCACAACAGTGGGCCTCAGGATCTCTTCACGATATCTCTGCATTCAAATTGCCATTGATAAAATGCAATCGTGTTCATTGTCCGTAGCTTATGCCTGCTCATACCATAACCCCACCACAACCATGGGGCACTCTGGTCACAACGTTGACATCAGCAAACCGCAAACACGTCGCCAAACACATGGTCTGCGATTGTGAGGCCAGTTGGACATACTACCAAATTTTCTAAAACGATGTTGGAAGCGGCTTATGGTAGAAATATTTGCATTTAAATTCCCTGGTAACAGCTCTGGTGGACATTCCTGCAGTCAGCATGCCAATTGCACACTCCCTCAAAACTTGATACATCTGTGGCATTGTGTTGCATATTTTGGAGTGGCCTCTTATTGTCCCCATCACAAGGTGCAACTGTGTAACACAACAAAATGTGGAATAAGTCAAGGGATATGAATGTTTTCTGAAGGCACTGTATATAAAGAGAGAGAATCGCTCCCTCCCTCCCCAAAAAATACAGCGTCTATCTCAAGGCCATCAGACTGCTAAACAGCAATCACCAACTTAGAGAGACTGCTGCCCACATTGAGACCCAATCAATGGCCACTTTAATACATGCATCACTAGTCACTTTAAACAATGCCATTTTAAATAATGCCACTTTAATAATGTTTACATATCTTCCATTACTCATATCATATGTATATACTGTATTTTATACCATCTATTGCACCTTGCCTATGCCGCTCGGCCATCATCCATATACTTACATGTACATATTCTCATTCACCCCTTTAGATTTGTGTGTATTAGGTAGTTGTTGGGAAATTGTTAGATTACTTGTTAGATATTACTGCACGGAACTAGAAGCACAAGCATTTCGCTACACTCACATTAACATCTGCTAACCATGTGTATGTGACCAATAACATTTTATTTTATTTGATTTATGTAGTTATTTTATTTATGTAGTTTGAGCAGATCAAATCAAATATTATTGGTCACATACACATATTTAGCAGATGTTATTGCGGGTGTAGCAAATGCTTGTCTTCCTAGCTCTTAACAGTGCAGTTGTATTACAACAATACACACAAAGCTAAAAGTAAAATAATGGAATTAAGAAATGTTTTAATATTAGGACGAGCAATGTTGGAGTGGCATTGACTAATTTACAGTATAATATAATACAGTATATACATATGAAATGAGTAAAGGAGTATGTAAACATTATTAAAGTAACTAGTGTTCCATTATTAAAGTGGCCAGTGATTCCATGTCTGTGTATATAGAGGATGATCAGAATGCCTGTCCACACTGGGGCTTGGGGCTGATGCTAACACATCAAACCTCTGGACATAACGTGTTCCCTTTCCCAATGAGGATATCTCATCCCCTTCTCCTTGCTGCTCTCTTGCTGTTTAACTTCTATGGTACGGTCAGTTTTAGGTTTACTACTGCCACCCAGTGGCCGGGTTCTGGTGTTGCACCAGTTTAATTACATCTCAGGGGGTAACTGTGTACGGCAAAGGAGCTCTTTCATGCCAAACTTATTGTTTTGTGTTACAGAAAAAAAGAGAGGAGCATTCGTTGATGTTTAATCAGTGACAAATTCCATCACATGACAGTCTGTAGCCCTGCTGTGTAATTTTCTTGAACAGTCCAATCTAGATGGCCACTGTTGGCTGTGCTCATGTACAATAATTGTGTGTGGGGTGGCGTGGGGTGGGTGGGTGTGTGTGTGTGTGTGTGCATGCGTGCGTGCGTGCGTGCGTGTTTATGTATGTATTGTCAGGTAGTATTCTCTCTTCACAGACATTTTATCCTTATCATCCATGTTCCCTCCTCTCTCTGTCCCCAGTGGTCCAACTACATCCGTGCCACAGTGAGGAAGGAGAAGGGTCTTCCCATCCTGGTGGAACTGCTGCGTTCTGACTCTGACAAGGTGGTCCGAGCCGTGGCCATCGCCCTGCGCAACCTCTCCATCGACCGCCGCAACAAAGACCTGATCGGTACGACCATTGACCAACTGTATGCTGCAAAGAGAGGCTGTGTGTTAACTGTGGGCATGACCACACACTGTTAACACATGGCCTCTCTTTACAGCGTACAGGTACAACAATGGGGTAAAACACTTTGGGATGCTGTGAGATCAGATAGCTGTTACGAACCATGTTTCCATTCTCAGTTTTTATGCAAGTGAAGTCATATAATATTTTTTTAAATCACGACTTCTGTGATGGAAACAGGAAGTTTCTGTACAATTTGTATGTTCGACATGGTAGGATCTTTTTGTGTTGGTAAAATAAATTATTCTTGAAATGACTTTATTTACAAATATTGATATAATAACCAAAGTACATTTGGAGTCACGCAGCGATATGATGTGTGATCAGAAAGCATGCAGTTTATTAGGTGGCAGATTAAATAAATGATGATGAACTTTACAGGGTTGTGAAAGTGCACGAGCTTGATCCTGCTTTCCAATAAATATCGATAATGCTGGTGACATGATGATTGATGCTTGACTGCCGTTTAACAATAATAATCTCATTATGTAGACTAGCAGCCGACGCACACTGTATCTGCGAGCTGTTGGCTAGGGCGCACATGCCAAGATCAGAGTAGGCACATTTGCTATTTAACACAACCATTTCTGTGACAAACCTATCAGTAGATAGCGATGGAAACACATTTTTATTCGGTACATGAAAACTTAAGCGAAAAAATATGTTTTGTGTGCACTATGTCATCATCACTGACTTTTATCCACAATAATTCAATTTTTTCCGCAAGAAGCACACCACATATTTTCTTTATGCAGATTTTTGAATATTCGCATGAAAATCTGTTGCCGATTGGATTGAAACCTAGCTACTGAAGATAACAATATGATTGTTGAACCTGTGTATGTCTTTTGCTGAATGATTGCAGATTTGCCAAAGTTTTAATTAGTTGATATCAAACATTTTGTACAATGCTATTATGAATCAAAACACTATGTAGCGCAACAAGATGTAATAAAACAATTAAAAAATCCCCTTTCCTGAATGTTTACACACCTTGTACCTCTATTACCATTTGACGGTGACACTGCTCGTTGATCTCTGCCCTGTAGGGAGCTATGCCATGAGGGACCTGGTGAGTAACCTGCCCAGCGGTCAGCAGCGGCCAGCCAAGAACCTGGAGGAAGACACGGTGGTGGCCATCCTCAACACCATCCACGAGATCGTGACGGACAGCTCTGAGAACGCACGCTCCCTCATCCAGGCCCAGGCCATCGAGAAACTGGTGGCCATCAACAAGACAAGGTATGACCATTGGCTAGCACAGCTGGCTACAGTGCAGCACTGTACAGTACAAGGCAGCATATTAGTTCAGCATAGTGTTGCACAGCACAATGCTAACGTCTGGCCGCTCACAGGTTCTAGTGTTTCGAATAGATTTGTTTGTCTTTCTTAGAATTTAATGATTGATTGATCAATCTAATCAATGACTCAATCAACAGTAGTTCTGTTCCATAGTAACTATACTATATACATGTGTAGTATGCACATACATACAGTATGTAGGCCTACATGTACATGGTCTCACACCCCATGAGAGCAGGTCTCTTACTGCCTCTAATCACCTACCCATTTTAATTGTTTTGACCTTGAGTTCAATTAATAACACAGTGACACATTTATATTCATGATATACACTGCTCAAAAAATTAAGGGAACACTAAAATAACACATCCTAGATCTGAATGAATTAAATATTCTTATTAAATACTTTACATAGTTGAATGTGCTGACAACAAAATCACACAAAAATTATCAATGGAAATCAAATGTATGAACCCATGGAGGTCTGGATTTGGAGTCACACTCAGGAGTATGAAAGTGGAAAACCACACTACATGCTGATCCAACTTTGATGTAATGTCCTTAAAACAAGTCAAAATGGGGCTCAGTAGTGTGTGTGGCCTCCACGTGCCTGTATGACCTCCCTACAACGCCTGGGCATGCTCCTGATGAGGTGGCGGATGGTCTCCTGAGGGTTCTCCTCCCAGACCTGGACTAAAGCATCCAGGTCTGGGAGCGAGACACATCATGGAGCGAGACATGATGTCCCAGATGTGCTCAATTGGATTCAGGTCTGGGGAACGGGCGGCCAGTCCATAGCATCAATGCCTTCCTCTTGCAGGAACTGCTGACACACTCCAGCCACATGAGGTCGAGCATTGTCTTGCATTAGGAGGAACCCAGGGCCAACCGCATCAGCATATGGTCTCACAAGGGGTCTGAGGATCTCATCTCGGTACCTAATGGCAGTCAGGCTACCTCTGGCGAGCACATGGAGGGCTGTGCGGCCCCCCAAAGAAATGCCACCCCACACCATGACTGACCCATCGCCAAACCGGTCATGCTGGAGGATGTTGCAGGCACCAGAACTTTCTCCACGGCGTCTCCAGACTCTGTCACGTCTGTCACATGTGCTCAGTGTGAACCTGCTTTCATCTGTGAAGAGCACAGGGCGCCAGTGGCGAATTTGCCAATCTTGGTGTTCTCTGGCAAATGCCAAACATCCTGACGGCGTTGGGCTGTAAGCACAACCCCCACCTGTGGACGTCGGGACTTCATACCACATGCACATTTGTGGCCTGCTGGAGGTCATTTAGCAGGGCTCTGGCAGTGCTCCTCCTGCTCCTCCTTGCACAAAGGCGGAGGTAGCGGTCCTGCTGCTGGGTTTTTGCCCTCCTATGGCCTCCTCCACGTCTCCTGATGTACTGGCCTTTCTCCTGGTAGCGCCTCCATGCTCTGGACACTACGCTGACAGACACAGCAAACCTTCTTGCCACAGCTCGCGTTGATGTTCCATCCTGGATGAGCTGCACTACCTGAGCCACTTGTGTGGGTTGTAGACTCCGTCTCATGCTACCACTAGAGTGAAAGCACTGCCAGCATTCAAAAGTGACCAAAACATCAGCTAGGAACTGAGAAGTGGTCTGTGGTCACCACCTGCAGAACCACTCCTTTATTGGGGGTGTCTTGCTAATTGCCTACAATTTCCACCTGTTGTCTATTCCATTTGCACAACAGCATGTGAAATGTATTGTCAATCAGTGTTGCTTCCTAAGTGGACAGTTGGATTTCACAGCAGTGTGATTGACTTGGAGTTACATTGTGTTGTTTAAGTGTTCCCTTTATTTTTCTGAGCAGTGTATATTCTGCAGTCTCTCAAGGACCAGGAGTGTCTGCTTTTGGTCTTATAAAATGTAACGACCCTGTCTTTTCATGTCCTCTCTGGCTTGGAAATGAATAATAGAAGGTAATATAAGCTGGATTCCTTGTCACAGTATTTCGATCTGTAGAACACTACTTAGATTGAAAAGATAAGCCCTTACCGTACAGTGTCTGGTTTCCAGGAAACAACTATAGTGCACTTCACCTGAATAGTAAGTACTATGAATAGGAATTCAGGAGCTGTTTTAATGATTTCCCAGTTTCTACTATATTTCACTTTCCTCATATCCCATTGAATTATCTGATCTACTTGATCAAGTCAGCGAGCAATGATAGCCAGAGAGAAGTTGTTTGGATAGCCGTCTCCTTCTACAACCTATTGATAATTTAAGATTAGTTTCCAGTGGGGATTTGATACCCATACTTTATTTAATACCAAATAAATGTGTTTTCTCTCCACCCGTGAGAATTACTTTGAAGTAATGGAGAACCCTCCCATGTAATTAACAGAAGGGCTAAGGAGTAGCTAATGAATTGAATGAAAATAAATGTGTGCGGCCATTGGAGTATGAATTAAAAGCAAGCACCTGGGGCAACCAGTGGGAATAGATGGCTTTGAATGTGAGATTGATTGCATTTGGCTCCAGCCTCCACTAGCTGCTGGCAGCGGTTGGGCCCAATGTTCTGGGCCTGTATTCATAAAGAGTCTCAAAGTAGGAGTGCTGATCTATGATCAGTTTTGCCTTTTCAATTATAATGAATGGATATGGGGACCTGATCCTAGATCAGCACTCCTAATCTGAGATGTTTTGTGAATACCGACCCTGATTCTCTTCCTGTCTACCTTCCTCAGCCAATCACCACGTGAGGACAAGGCCGCCTCCCACGTGCTGCAGACGGTGTGGAGTTACAAGGATCTGAGAAACGCCCTGACCAAGGAAGGATGGAACAAGAGCCACTTCCAGGTAATAGGCTGTGTAGTAGAACACACACACACACACACACACACACACACACACACACACACACACACACACACACACACACACACACACACACACACACACACACACACACACACACACACACACACACACACACACACACACACACACACACACACACACACACACACACACACACACAATTAGTACAGTCATATGTCTCTACTCTCCCCCCTCAGCCTACAGCGACCGGCGCCCCTAAAGCAACCAAGAATGGCAAGCCAGGCTATGACGACACCACTCTGCCCCTGATGGAGAAGAACCAAGGTCAGTCTGTGATGGCAGGCGAGACTGGGGATCCTCCGGGCCTGGCCTACTGTGGTGAACTGAGTGAGGAAACCATAGATATTAATAACTGCTCTATATCTATGGAGCAAACTGTGATGCTGTTACTGTGTGTCTGTTTGTATCAGAAGCCATGATTAGAACAAGTGTTTAGGGGGATGGTTCTATCTATCTGCGCTTTGCTTTGTCTGTCTCACTCATATCCATTTACCTACTGTTGGAGGGCTGTGCTTGAAACCTTTCGCCCTCATTGTTGTGCTGCAGTGTTTGGTGATCTTTGTGTAAGTCGGTTCTTTTTGGGATGGTGTCGTTGGGAGAATGATGCATCATGGGTAGATTTATCTAATCCAATAGTGTGTTCTTGAACGCAAATCCAAGCATGTATATTAGGATATATGCATAGAGGGAGGTACGGAAGCAGCCTAAAACACAAAACATCTCATTGACAGAGGAGTCGAGAGCATGACAGTACTTCTCTTGTCATCTTGTTTCTGGTCATGTGACTTTTTTTGCAACCATGCATACACATAAAGTGTAGTTGTCATTCACACCCATTTTCAGCCCGCCTGCATTACTGCTAAAGTGTACCAGCAGACAGTGACCGAGAACCATTGGCCTGAAAGCAGCATTGGCTCGTGATTAAAACAAATTGTGTGTGTGGTGCTCGTGATAAAAAAATGGCATATAAATGCTTTTCAGGCACCAAGAAAAATGGAAGTGGTGATATGATACCTATGGACGAGCTTGGTCCAGGTAAGACCGAGTTTGCATGACCTCAATCGCCGACGAGGAACAATAGTAGTCTCAGATGGAATGTTCTTGTCTGTAGGAACTACTCACAGTTCTAGAACCCTAACAACACCATTGCCAACATGGACATTTTTTTTTTTTTAAGTTTGTAGGACAAACTTTGGCAATATTGGGAATGAACAAATATATTGTTGTTATGCTCTAACAGCGTACAATGTAGTGCAGTCGTGTTTTATTTATGATGCTGTATGCAAGACCCCTCTCTTAACAAGATGTTGGTATAAGGATGGCCATTAATTCAGTAGTACAGACACAGGAGCAACAGGAGGTGTGGGCAATTCTCTAATGACTGTGTTCAAAACCTGGCAAACTTTAATGTTCTCCTCAGTGCTCCTCTTTTCAATGAAAATGTAAACACAATTGTCTTGTTTCGTCTCTTACTAACGAGTTCTTCCTCCACATCAGATATGCGCAGCTCCACTCCTGGAAGGCTGCATGCAGCTTATACATCTGTAGTTTCCATCAATGTGTTTAACAGTGCTATATTTCTGTGATCCTCTCTCTCCTCATTAGATGGCTACTCCACCATCGACCAGAGAGACAAAGACTGCAAGTACAAGAGTAGTGGAGACGGGTCAGTGGACCTGTCAGAACGCGAGCCATTAAAGGTACGTCTGGTCTAGACCGACCCGTAACAGCTCACACCGCACAGTTACAGCTATGCTATAGGTGACTAAGGGATCAGGCTATTAAAACACACAAGTCATGATACTCCGTTTCTGTTAAGGTAGCCTGAATCCATCTCTTCCAGTGCCCTTGCCCATTTCTCAATGCCATGGCCTTTTGATTTCCTGAAGAGGAATCTGGATTTTCATTTTCTGCAGCAGCAGTTAATGTTGTTGTCTGTCGAGCCGGGTGCCACTCATCTGGCAGTCCAATTTACTGACAGCTAAGCAGCAGATAATTGAGTGTAAGCTTTGTGATTGTGAAAGTAATTAATCTGGGACTGATTAAAAGAGTCCTGCCCCTCCATCTCCACTTCTCCTCATAGATCGAGAACAGAGGCCTGGTTCACACACTCACTCACACACACAAGCCTGCATCGTAAGTGGTTCAGTATCCATCGCTAGAGAAAACTCAGAGTAAATGAGAGGGAGAGCGAGAGATTGAGGATGAGTTATTCACTGTTGAACCAGGGTGACCTTCAGTCCAGTCCTGTGTTTCCCATCACAGGATTATATTCTCACGCTCTGATTGGTCAGTGTGGCGTAAGGACTGAAGGTGGTTTGATAGGTCAAGCATACGAACACAGTTAGAAGTCCTCTTGGTTAATGAAGAGTTACCATGAGTTCAGAATCAGACATCATGATAGTATCAAGAGGTAGAATTGGAAAATAGGTGTTTTGCTGACCTTCTCTGCTTACCATGTGTAGAATGACAGCTATGCAGACACGTTGCAGCTTGAAGACACAAATGCTTGTCAAGATACAGTATGCTTTAAAAGCTCCAGAAGCAAATTAGCCATCAGACAGGACTGGAGATGGCAGATATCTCCTCTCATGTTTATAGCCCCCATCCCTCTAATGTTTTGAAATGACCACAGCAACAACTTTCTCGACCTCCAGAAGCCTGAAACCAAAATGCAACTCTGCTGTTTGAACTGCTCTCTCCCACTCTGTTTTTGTTTGTTTGCATGTGTCGATTGGTTTGTTGTGTTTAATCACTTTTTCGAGCTCAAAAAACATCTTCCTTTATGCTAAGGAACTAACCCTGGCTTTCCACTCCTCTGTATGGATGATATTTATCGACCTCTTTGTTTTTCTGTTAACCCCTTGTCCCGTTGCTGCAGAATGACACAAATAGGAAACACTATGTCAGGAGTAACAGGCCTGCAGTCAAACTGGTGGATGCTTGTGACGTTAAACCTCAGCCTGTTGACTCCTGGGTCTAAATGCATGCATGGTAGGTCTTACAAATGTTAGTTTTCCACTTTCTGGATTGTTAGTCTCCTTTCTTTGTTAGCTCCACCACCACCACCACCACCACCACCACCACCACCACCACCACCACCACCACCACCACCACCACCACCACACTGGTTCTGTTTTAACCCTCACACACGCCACTTCTGTTTGTTTTTTATCTGTGCTTGGACCTGCTTGACCCAGAGTAGTTGGCTTATGACACCAAACTTGAGAAAAGCTGGATGAAATTTCATAATTTTCACAGTTGTGGAGCACCTGCCTGATTCAAACCCATCTGTTGCAAAACAGACAGACTCCCTTGACTATTCCAGATGAAATTATGTCTGTTCTAAATTATAAAAGGGATTAAATCTAGACTTTAGATGGAATACACACACACACACAAACACAATTCCTCCCAGTGTAGCTGTAATGAAAAGCTGTGGGAAGAACATGGTGTATCATCTCCCTGTCAGCAGTAATCAACACACCGTTCCCCTGGGACAGAGAGCTCCTCCAGATAAACAATGGATGCCTGGATGAACACACACATCAGCTCCTCCTTCTCGGTTATGTCTACAGTCTGTGGTAGGCTAGGATAGGCTAGCTGCTCTGGGTTAGCATCACGAGAGCTCACTATTGGGGATCCTCTCATCACTTGCTCATCTCTTTGCTCCTGTTCCGTCACTAATAACTGAGTGTATCTGCTCTGGGTGAGAAGCTGTGGTAGGTGGCTGATCATCAACAGCTCTATGGAGGTGAAGGGCTATCTTTCTTCCTTGCTGTACGTCTCTTTATTCTCTCATTGCTTCCCCATAACTCTTATTGTCCTAGGTAAGGGAGCAACCATACTGCTTTGATTGACTCCTCATGTGGTGCTCTGAAACGCAAACTGAAATATGACAATGATCATCCGTACAGAATGAAGTGCTGAAAACAATTGAGTTTATATAATAACTGTGAAAACAGGTTGTGATCACCACATTAAGATCTAGTCAAGTCAAAGCTAATGAACAAAATAACAGATCTATTATAACAGACATGCTTAGAATGGACAGAGTAATGGACATTGAGTCAATCAGGTAAGATAGAGTAATCATACGAATGGCCTGCTTCATTTGTGTGTTAATCAAGCTGGCTTTATGCAGTAGCTGCCATTCAAACCTATCATCAAAGCATCCCTCTCGCTGTCTGTTACATTGGATTTGACATCTGTCAAGCATGTATGAATATAGTGATTTTTGTATTGTGATTTTGATTATGCAATACCATTTGGTCATTGTGCCCTCGGACTTACTTTAAAAGCTTGATTATTCAACTGCTTTAAACACCATGCCTGCGTCCAAAGGCACCCTATTCACTTTGAAGTGCACTATTATTGACCAGTGCCCATTTGGCTCCAGTAAAAATAAGTACACTATATAGGGAATAGGGTGCCTTTTAATACACAAGCCTGCTCTCTTATAGGTTTTCAGCTCTTGACATAACCACCTGTGTCCCCCCTCCCTCCCTGTTCTCCTGTGTTCTAGGCTTAAATAACGACAGCGTAACACCTAAACTAGAGGATCTCCCATGTCATCACTGCCATAACACATGGAACTCATTTTGATGTTGACTCGTCAGCAGATAGACTTTGTAAAAGAAAGAAAAAAGAAACAATCATCCAACAACCAATGTTTCATGCTTTTGAATCAGCAAATGAAATGATGTATAAACAAAGAAAGAAAAGAAAATCTAAAAACGACTACTTGTCATATCTACATTCCCCACTGGATGGACAGGTGTAGGGTACCCTAACAGCAAGGACTCTGACTGGAGCAGCACTGCATGGTGTCAGGATGTAGGTGTAGGGTACCCTAACAGCAAGGACTCTGACTGGAGCAGCACTGCGTGGTGTCAGGATGGAAGAGAGGAAGCAGTTGTTGTCGTAGAGATACAAGTATTCTAGAGCTCTATCTCTATGGCAATGTACGGATGACTGGTGGTGGGGGAGAGAAGGTGATGAGAAGGTGATGTTTGTTGGGAGGAAAGGAAGTGTGTTGGAAAGGAAAGGAGATAGTTTGCTTCAAATAGTATTTTTTTCTATGTTACAATTTAGTCTTTTGTTTAGGTTTTGTTTTTGTTGGTTTGTCTTTCGTCGAGGCACAGTAAATTGTTTTTGTTTGTAAAATTATTTTTATTATTTTTCTTTTGCTGGTCTTTGTTTTTGTTTGGGTTTTCCGGATTGAAGAAGTGTGGACTGGTGTGGTAGATGAAGGTTGGGTTGGTTTGAAGGACTTGATGCTTGAAGGGCACTTAAAGGAACTGTACACCTGCAAGTGTTGATTGGACTTAAGGAAGTGAAATGATGTGCATTTGGTTGGGTTACTTATAGCTGTTGAGCGAAACAAAATGAAAATATATTTTCAGTATTGACACAGACTAGAGATATGTGTTTGCCGATGATATATGAATTGCTTGGTTGGTTGCAGTTGAAGAGGATTTAAGACATTTTGTTTATAAATGGATTGTGTTAATGAAGGAATGGAAAGTACATGCTCCTGGTGTCAAAGGGTAGAATCTAAAAGCATTTTATATTTTTGTTGGTTTTATAAATGTATATTAGGGTCAAAGAAAAACAAAAAGAGAACAGAGAAAACAATAGACACGTCTTAGTTGTGTACTCATAATAGGTTGTTTGGGAAGCACATTCATTGGATAAAATATCATGTTTGTAAACAGAAATAACCACATCATTTAAGTGTCAAATCTGTAGTCATGCTGATCACATATTTATATTTTGTACTGTCAAGAGAAAACAAAACAAAACAAGAAGAGCTGTTATTCAGCTTTCTTTTTAAAGGCGAGTTGAACTGATGACCTGGTCTCCAAATCTTTCAAGGAGATTAATAGAGGGGGGGGGGAGGGGATGGTTCAGCAGGGATCACTCAAGAGATAAGACTGAGAGAAAAGAGGGATGGATGGATGGGTGGATGGATGGATGGATACAGCAGCAGGGATAGACAGAAGATGTTAGACAGAAGTGTTCCAATTCCCTTCACATTTCACACTGCAATTTATATGAAGTCGCTGAGAACCTGAAAACATGCTTTGATTTCACTAATGCATCTTTAAAGAACTATTTGAAACAAGCATGAAAAAATGTACAAATGTTTATACTATATTATTTTTAAGTGCCAGTTTTTGTGGTGTAATTGGATATTAGTCATTTATATCTGGAGAGGAGAGCAGTTTTCCTGTGGTTCAAGGCAGAGTTTGCATCACGTATGAAGTATACAACATCTGTTTGATTATTATATTTGTTGTGCCCTCTTCTAGGGGCAGTTGAAATGTAGTAGTGCAGATGATTATGTCATTGTCTTTTAAAAAGAGACGAGAAGAAAGGCTGAACTACACATGTGGTTAAAGGTTTAGTAGTGGTTTTGTGATTGTTTTATCTCCATCTCCAAGTGGATTCTCCACTATGATCCTATTCTGGGACTGGTGAGGGGACCCTCCACTATTGGACAGCTTAGCTCATGCGTCAGCTATAGGCAAATGGCATGTGCCTGCGTTGAATGCCGAATTTCTTTGTGATGTGACTTTATAAAGCTTGCATATTTTACACAGTGTTTACAAAGACTTATGTGATAAAATAAAAATGTAAAGTACATGTTTTAATAAACATTTGATTTCAGAGAAAAGCATTGTAATAATAGCCCCACGTTAACGTCCTCCATTGTCCACATATGTCCTCAAAACTGTGTGCTTTTCCTTGGATTGTTAATCTTTGACTGTCTATTCCTGACTGCATTTTGTAGTACCCAACCAGAGGACCTGGTGTTGTATTTCTATACATATGAGTCCATGGGCTTGTTTGTGGACTGTGCTAACTGTGCTGTGAAAGAAAGGCAAGAAAATGGGGCAGCAATTGAATCAAATGAGCAAGACCTACCTGTGTAGATATCACTGATTCAAACTCTTCAAAATAAAGTAACTGTACTGCTCAGTAGCAAATGTGTTTGTAACTATCATGTGCCTTAACATTTTCCATGGTACATAAAGATATCATTGTGTTTTATATAACTCTTTATCCCTCCGCCGTTCCTTCTTCCTCCTCATCCCCTTATACCCCTCCTTTTCTCTTCTGTCAGCCTCCCTCCCTACAGTATATCTCTCCCCTTTCCCTTCATTTTACACACTCACACATTCACCCACTCTGTCCTCAGTGTAGACTAGACTGTTGGTGGGTTTTTGCTTTGTATTAAATTGTATTATAAACTTTTAAAAGATAGAGACATAAAACATGGTTTGAGTTCATAGAAGAGTACATTAATGCTTTCGTAGCTATCAGAGCGATGCCACAGTGACAGAATGTATTATGTTGATTTTACTAATACCCAGAGGCAAGTGTTACACTTGTTCAAATAACGTAGAAAAATACTGATTTGTAGAGTATCAATTTGGTGTGTTTTCAATAAACCATGCCTGGAAAGAACATGCTGCCTGTGAATTTTGTGTTGATATTCCATTTCAAGAAGACCAAGGATCTATACAGCTTCATGAATTTTTACCTCAAGCCAAAATCCATTCCCAATAAATAATATATTGTAGAAGTTGTCACATTGTCAAATGGTTAAAAGAGACTCATGCTACTGTCGTGTCTTTGGCATCATTAAACTGAAGACTGTTATTTTATCAAATCAATTCAGTAATTATTATTATGTGATTAAACTAATCACGTAAATGTAATTAACTAGGATGGTTGGGCACCAAGAAAAATATTCAGATTACAAAGTTATAATTTTCCTAATATAACTTTCAAACATTTTAACATCTGATCCATTAGTCTTCTAATTAATGAATTATTCTTTACCTCACGTTAGTCCCATTCCAAACGTCGTAAATTGTTGGTTATCTGCACGAACCCAGTCTTCACTATGAATCATCCATACATCAATTGTCTGAATCATTTATTTATTAACTAATTAAATAATCACAGAAATGCTCAAACAAACAAACAAAGTAGATATGGTTACAAGGAAATGATAGGGGATGTGCCCTAGTGGGCTAAACCGGTATGGCGTCTTGGTAGACAAAGGGACTGAGAAGAGCACGAAAGACAAAATACACTACACAGTTGATAATTATAACCGTTGAAATGCTACACCTTTGCACATGAACACTCACTCATTCTGGAATAATTGCAATAAATATATATATTTACGCTCAGTGTGTCATCGTGATCTCTGTTGGAATCGTCCTTTCTGTTGGAAGTTCATCCGTCTATCGTGGTTAGAATAGATACTTCAGAGTCCCATTCAGAAATGTTGTTATAGAATAGGTGTTTCGGCGGATGTCGGCCTTTCGCATTCAATGGTATAGAATTCCTAGCTGCAGACTGGTAATTAGTATCAAAGATTTGCTCTTATTCTGTCGGTATTGATAGTTTCAGAGTTTCAACAACCATTAAAACCTTAGCTTATACTCAGGTTTATGGTCTCTACTCAAACCTTAGCTCCCTCTGTGATTGAGGTACTGGTCTGCTGGGAAATTCTCAAGGTGGGGGTTATATCCAGAACCGTAGGAAAGGGCTGTCCCATGATGCCAGATCAATGACTTTACTCATGGGGCGGGACTATGACTTAGTTAATCTCCAAAGGGAATTTGAGTTTCCTTCATTAAACAGTTTAAAATCACATTACATAATTTCACAAATAGTTTAATCTTTGCTCATTCATTTTATACAACAATTAGATGCAAGCCTCACAACTGAGACTCTTGTATAAACAGAGTTATGGTAATGTGGCTGTATTGTCTCTCGTGAGTTTCACAAACATTAAATGAAATGGGCCGGTCGTAGCTGGATTCTCCCCCGACCATGTGCACATTCTCCAAAACATGGACATTGTTCAGTTCTCAAGTTCTATGATGGAGAAGAGGTTCATTTGTTCTCCTGTGAAACCTTCTCTCTCTACACTCTGGCCATGATGAGAGACACTCCTCAAGAAATGTATTACCTGCGATAACAGAGCCTGGGTGTAGGGGGAAGAGAGAGAGATGGTGAGAGAGGGATGTTGCAGAGAAAACCCCATCAAAGAAATTGGTCAGTTGAGAGCTCCAAAGATGAACAGAGGACCAACGTTACAGTAAAGAAAGGAGGTGACAAACGACTGATGACGAACTTGTCAGTCAGTTCCAGGACAGGCTCTTCAGGTTCAGACACCACCTTTTCAACATCAGATGGCAGTATGCAGCGTACATACTTGAGCTGAGGGAAGAGTCTCAAGCACAATGAGTGTTTGATCCATGTGTACTTCAGTGAGAATTACTCCTGCAAATACTCCATGGAAGTCCAGTCGTTTAATTTCTGAGATTCGCATCAGCAGGCGACCTTCCACCCTTGAGTATTTTTTGCAGGAGCACAGCCTTCACCCGTTGCCTTCTGCTCCACCTTCCCATCAAGAAGGCATGACCCGCCAGCAACCTGGGCACACCTTGATCCAGTTTTGGCGATGGTTAAGGAGAGGGACCCAGAAGTTAAACGGCTGCACTTCTTCAGCAACGGGCCAACAAGCCAGTATAAACAGAAGGGAAACTTCTTCCTCTTTTTGATTGAACCATTCAAGCGAGGTTCCACGACATAAGCTGGAATATATCCAAGGCCAGCCATGGCAAAAGGGCTCCAGATGGTGTTGGCGGGATCCTGAAGAGATCAGCCAACAGCCTGGTGAGTCTAGAAGAAGACATTCCAGATGCTGAGGCACTGTTCAACAAGCTGAAGTGTCTTGAATCACCAATATAGCTCTTCTTTGTCAGCGAGAATGGTGTCAACACAAACGTGCAGGAAATGCTTGAGGTAGGTGTGTGCGCACACACACACACACACACACACACACACACACACACACACACACACACACACACACACACACACACACACACACACACACACACACACACACACACACACACACACACACACACACACACACACACACACACACACACACACACACACACACACACACACACACACACACAGAGAACTGCTTTTTTGCATGTCAATTTTCAAACTGTGAGAAGGAGATCGTGTCTAGTGGCTGTGTGACTAGTGGAGTGTTTTCAACATTTTTCTAATCTCAGTATATTGTCTGATCTCTTCTCAGGTAACCCATCTAAGTAGAAAAAGTCCACTTGGAGGTACATGGAGTGGAGTGAAGAAAAGGTGAGAGGGGTTGAGTGGGAAGGGTTTTGGAAGGGAATGAGGTGGAGGAGAGGCGAGAGGGAAGAAGGAGGAGGCACTTTTTAAAGGTTCATGTGTCCTTATACAGTACCAGTCAAAAGTTTGTTAACACCTACTCATTCCAGGGTTTTTCTTTATTTTTGCTATTTTTTACATTGTAGAATAGTGAATACATACATCTAAGCTATGAAATAACACATATGGAATCATGTAGTAACCAAAAAATTGTGTTAAACAAATCTAAATATATTGTATATTTGAGATTCTACGAAGTAGCCACCCTTTGCATTTATGACAGTTTGCACACTCTTGGCATTCTCTCAACCAACTTCATGAGGTAGTCACCTGGAACACATTTCAATTAACAGGTGTGCCATGTGAAAAGTTAATTTGTGGAATTTCTTTCCTTCTTAATGTGGCTGAGCAAATCGGTTGTGCTGTGACAAGGTAGTGGTGGTATACAGAAGATAGCCCTATTTGGTAAAAGACCAAGTCCATATTATAGCAAGAACAGCTCAAATAAGAAAAGATAAATGACAGTCCATCATTACTTTAAGACATGAAGGTCAGTCAATCCGGAAAATTTCAAGAACTTTGAAAGTTTCTTCAAGTGCAGTCGCAAAAACCATCAAGCGCTATAATGAAACTGGCTCTCATGAGGACCGCCACAGGAAAGGAAGAACCAGAGTTACCTCCGCAGCAGAGGATAAGTTCATTAGAATTACCAGCCTCAGAAATTACAGCCCAAATAAATGCTTCACCGAGTTCAAGTAACAGACACATCTCAACATCAACTGTTCAGAGTAGACTGTGTGAATCAAATCAAATCCTATTTTATTTGTCACATACACATGGTTAGCAGATGTTAATGCGAGTGTAGCGAAATGCTTGTGCTTCTAACAATTACAACAACTACCTTAACCAGAAGGGGACTAGGGTTCCAATTTGGGAACACCCCCCCCCCCCCCTTCAGCTGGAAGGTGGCGCATGGAACGCAAAAATATTCCAAAAAATATTTAACCTCCACACATTAACAAGTCCAATGGCTCAAATGAAAGATAAACACCTTGTTTATCTACCCAGCAAGTCAGATTTCTAAAATGTTTTACGGCGAAAACATAGCACATATTTATGTCAAACCACCACCGAAGACACAGCTAATTTGCACAGCCAAGTTGAAAAAAATATGCAAACAACAAACGCAGGATTAAAAGAAAAATAATGCACTAACCTTTTGAAATCTTCATCAGATGACAGTAATATAACATGTTACACAGTACATTTGTTTTTTTCAATAATATGCTATATATATCCATAAATCTCTGTTTACAATGATGCATCGTTCAAAAAATGCTACTCAAATGTCCTGAGAAATGACGATAGCTCCGGCAGATAACGTCAGCTAACAAGGAATACACATCATAAACTTTGACTAAATATGCATGTTCTACATATATATAGTTACATACACTTCTTCTGAATGCAATCGCTGTGTTACATTTATTTTTAACGTTACAGGTTTCGTTCACTAGGCTATACTATGAGTCGGCGTTCAAAAAGTAGCATTATGGCTCCTCTATCTTGGAGTCCACAGAAACCCAAATTTACCACATAAATATTCCCTTACCTTTGCTGTTCTTCCATCAGAAGACCTGGAAGGAATTATACTTACCGAAAACAGCGTTTAGTTTTGCAGTCTGTGTCTTTCGGTTCTCAAACACGACACATTTCGGTTGAAATGTAGCCAAAAGTCAAGTGGATGCGCACCAAAACGTCGAACTTACATATTATATGTCGACTAAACTTGTCAAACTAAGTTCATAATCAAGCTTTAACATGTTATAAAGGTGTACAGCAATCGTGAGGACGAACAGAAATGCATGCATTGTATAATCGATCTTGGGAAAAAGACAGGACCGGAGCAGAGCGCGCATGAGAGTGACCTGTTTTTTCGCGTGACCGAAAGGTTTCGGCCGCCAAAACTCTCGTGAGCGCGCGATTCTCACAATGAGAAGCCCCATTGGAAGCAGACATCGCGCTGAAGACAAAGAGACTGTTCCCAGACCTGTAAGTGCTTGGGAAGGGTGGGGGCGATGACGTCAAAGTTGGGCCAACTATTCTGATGACAAGAGAGAGTTTGTGAGAATGACTGCCCTGAGAGTTCTGCTTTACATACAGACATAATTTAAACGGTTTTAGAAGCTTTAGAGTGTTTTCTATTCAATAATATTTTTTATTTGCATATATTAGCAACTTTTGACAAACAAAAAATTATGTTTACTATGGGCACGCAATTACTCCAGCGGGGGCAGTAAACAGCCCTATCCCCAACAGGTTTAACAACAACTACCTTATACACACAAGTGTAAAGGAATGAATAAGAATATGTACATAAATATACATGGATGAGCGATGACCGAACGACATAGGCAAGATGCAGTAGATGGTATAGAGTACAGTTTAAACATATGAGATGAGTAATTTAGGGTATGTAAACATTATATAAAGTGGCATTGTTTAAAGTGGCTAGTGATATATTTATTACATCCCATTTTTTATTATTAAAGTGGCTAGAGATTGAGTCAGTATGTTGGCAGCAGCCACTCAATGTTAGCGATGGCTGTTTAACAGTCTGATGGCCTTGAGATAGAAGCTGTTTTTCAGTCTCTTGGTCCCAGCTTTGATGCACCTGTACTGACCTGGCCTTCTGGATGATAGCGGGGTGAACAGGCAGTGGCTCGGGTGGTTGTTGTCCTTGATGACCTTTTTGGCCTTCCTGTGACATCGAGTGGTGTAGGTGTCCTGGAGGGCAGGTAGGTTGCCCATGGTGATGCGTTGTGCAGACCTCACTACCCTCTGGAGAGCCTTACGGTTGTGGGCGGAGCAGTCGCCGTACCAGGCGGTGAAACAGCCCGACAGGATGCTCTCGATTGTGCATTTGTAGAAGTTTGTGAGTGTT
The DNA here is from genome assembly GCF_021184085.1 of Oncorhynchus gorbuscha. Classification (NCBI taxonomy): domain Eukaryota; kingdom Metazoa; phylum Chordata; class Actinopteri; order Salmoniformes; family Salmonidae; genus Oncorhynchus; species Oncorhynchus gorbuscha. Next base: position 73,234,715 of record NC_060177.1, read on the forward strand.
TTTGGTGACAAGCCGAATTTCTTCAGCCTCCTGAGGTTGAAGAGGCGCTGCTGCGCCTTCTTCACGATGCTGTCTGTGTGGGTGGACCAATTCAGTTTGTCTGTGATGTGTACGCAGAGGAACTTAACTTACTACCCTCTCCACTACTGTTCCATCGATGTGGATAGGGGGGTGTTCCCTCTGCGGTTTCCTGAAGTCCACAATCATCTCCTTAGTTTTAGCGTCACTGTTATTAGCTTCACGACATGCTATGGAACGCCATTTGGGTCTTTGCATGTAAAAAAAGATACATGTCAAACACTATTTGTTGCATTAAATAAGCTTTTAATTTGACACGTCAAATAACACAGTTCTATTATAGAATGTTGTGTGTTCTGAATTTGTGTATGCCGAGGAACTTAAAACTTTCCACCTTCTCCACTACTGTCCCGTCGATGTAGATAGAGGGATGCTCCCTCTGCTGTTTCCTGAAGTCCACGATTATCTCCTTTGTTTTGTTGACGTTGAGTGTGAGGTTATTTTCCTGACACCACACTCCGAGGACCCTCACCTCCTCCCTGAGCTGTAATCGATGAACAGCATTCTACATAGTGATCAAAAGGACTTGAGTTCCTGTATGTTGTTGTGATCACACCACGACTCGTTAATCATAAGGCATACACCCCCACCCTTCTTCTTACCAGAGTGATGTTTGTTTCTGTCGGCACGATGCGTGAAGAAATCAGGTGGCTGTACCAACTCTTATAATGTATCCCGAATTAGCCATGTTTCCGTGAAACAAAAAACGTTACAATCTCTGATGTCTTTCTGGAAGGCAACCCTTGTTTGGATTTCGTCTACCTTGTTGTCAAGAGACTGGACATTGGTGAGTAGTATACTTGGGAGCGGTGCCCGATGTGCCCGTCTACGGAGCCTGACCAGAAGACCATTCCATCTGCCCCTTCTGCAGTGCCGTTGATTTGGGTCGCCGGCTGGGATCCGATCCATTGTCCTGGGTGGTGGACCAAACAGAGGATCCGCTTCGGGAAAGTCGTAATCCTGGTTGTAATGTTGGTGAGTTGACGTTGACCTTATATCCAATAGTTCCTCCCGGCTGTATGTAATAAAACGTAAGATTTTCTGGGGTAACAGTGTAAGAAATAATACATTAAAAAACTAAATACGGCATAGTTTCCTAGGAATGCGAAGCGAGGCGGCCATCTCTGTTGGCGCCGACACAAATAAAGAATCAAGCCTTCATGGACGAATTTCTGCAAATAAACCACTACTAAAGGGCACCAATAAGAAGAATAGACTTGCGTGGGTCAAGAAACATGAGCAATGGACATTAGAATGGTGTAAATCTGCCCTTTGGTCTGATGAGTCCAAATCTGAGATTTTTGGTTCCAACCGCAGTGTCTTTATGAGACGCAGAGTAGGTGAAACAATTATCTCCGCATGTGTAGTTCCCACATGAAGAATGGAGAGGGTGTGGGGGTGCGTTGCTGGTTACACTGTCTGAGATGTATATTTAGAATTCAAGGCAACATTAAGCTGGTGACACTGTCAGTGATTTATTTAGAATTTAAGGCACACTTAACCAGCATGGCTACCACAGAATGCTGCAGTGATACACCATCCCATCTGGTTTGGGATATCATTTGTTTTTCAACAGGACAATGATCCAACACACCTCCAGGCTGTGTAAGGGCTATTTTACCAATAAGGAGAGTGATGGAGTACTGCATCAGATGACCTGGCCTCCACAATCATCGGACCTCAACCCAATTGAGATGGTTTCGGATGAGTTGGACCGAAGAGGGAAGGAAAAGCAGCCAACAAGTGTTCAGCATGTGTGGGAACTCCTTCAAGTCTGTTGGAAAAGCATTCCTCGTGAAGCTGGTTGAGAGAATACCAAAGTGTGCAAAGCTGTCTTCAAGGCAAAGGGGGGCTCCTTTGAAGAATCTAAAAACTATATTACATATATTGATTTGTTTAACACTTTATTTTGGTTACTACATGATTCCATATGTGTTATTTCATAGTTTTGATGTCTTCACTATTATTCTACAATAAAGAAAAAAAACTTGAATGAGTAGGTGTGTCCAAACCTTTGACTGGTACTGTATATATAGTTGCTAATTGCACTACAATTGCTCATTATAATTGTATATACATTGCAATACAATGACATGTCACATTTATGTAAATAGGCCTAGTCATTGTATTGTAATTAGAAACAAACATGCATCTATATATGCTAAGTATATGGTATCCACCCTGTTATGTGCATATGCCTAACAGAGTGGAACCTAACAGTGTAAATTTGGAGGCTAAATTAGCTATAGTGATCTAGATTGAGCTAGCATGACATCAAGATCCTGTGAGTGATCAAGATCCAGCTAGAATAATGGTGAACACTTTAAGTGAATTTTTACTTTTCTGTCTAACATATTTTTTAATTATTACATTTGATAACAGGGTAGCCTAGTGGTTAGAGCATTGGACTCGTAACCGGAAGGTTGCAAGTTCAAACCCCTGAGCTGACAAGGTACAAATCTGTTGTTCTGCTCCTGAACAGGCAGTTAGCCCACTGTTCCTAGGCCGTCATTGAAAATAAGCATTTGTTCTTAGCTGACTTGCCTGGTAAAATAAAAATAAATAAAACATGTTCCCCTAATGTAGCCTAACAGGGTGGACATTTAAGAGTGAAATATACTAACATCATGAAACATTGAAATATAAATAAAATGAAGTGTTGATATTTACTTAGCTTTGCACTGTTTTACTGCCAAAATAATGATTGACACTTCCTGAACATTTTGAATATTTAATGGCTCATATTTATCGTAGAAGTTGATGAATAGCACCTGCCGTCATCCACAAAAAAAACAAAATGGTCAAAATGCATAAAATTCCCTTTCAGATCCATATCGTTGTGTTTTTATGTTAAAGAACACCTAACTTTATATTTTAAGCCTTTTGGAAATCGCATTTTACACAATAATTTGTGTTATTTCCTCGGACAAGAAAAGGCACTACATAACAGGAAGGACCTGGTTCACATGGGCCAGTGGTAGGCAAAGCTGATGGCTGAAAACCGTAGGGAGAAGTAAGAATGGCGCCTGGAGTTTGAGAACTATGTTTGGCCTTGGAGGACAAAAAAGTGTTGTTGTTTTTTTATAATATTTTATTTGCAACACTTACAACGACATTTATATTTTGACGACGTAGTTTCAGTGAATGTGCTTCCAATGTAAAATGAGGCAGGCAGACTTACAGACACCTATGAAGGGCCTTTTGTAATAACAACATGGCAGCATTCTCGAGGCAGACGCCGGTGGAAACGTACCAACTGCATTCATTTTTTTTTTCAATGAGAAACTTGACAGACATGGAGTTTGTTGCCATATTGCTAGCTAGTGACAAACGGACAGATTATGAGAAATGGATTTCGAATTAATCTCTCAAACAGCGTTTTATTTTTCTATAGTTGTAACCAATGCCCTGCAAGCTAGCTGTCAGTTTGCCCAGTACCTCGGAATAGTTGAGGTACTTGGCAAGCTGTCAGTGTCAAATATTCCAAATAATGAGTGTCTTTGGTAGAATAACATGCTCTTTTCAAATGCCCTTCATTATGCACTTGTCAGCTTGGTTTCTAGATAAGTAACCTCGTGTACATTCTAAGTAACCCATGTGTTTATGGTGTCAGCATTGACCAATAGAGATCAAATGTCAAGGCATTTGGTTTGTTACTGGAGGTGGGTCTTGCTTGTTCCAAAGAAGGTGGTGTCTCAATCCCATGATTAAATCATTAGTATTACAAGACGACGTTATTAACTAGTAGGGACTTGGTTTGTTACCAGGAGGTCTGGCTCTGTGTAAAGGTTTTATATAGGATCATGTCTAATCTAATGTGTTAATGCAGCTTTACTGACCATGAAGATTGACCAAAACATTCTGTCCTTTGTTTTCATCGGCTCAGGTAGGACAGAACATTGCTGTGTTAGATTATGTGAAGAATTTATGTGAGAAATGTACTCATACTGACTGTACATTCCACCAAAAACAGCTTGACTTGAACTGTTGACTTGAAGCATTTCACCTTGCTTGTCTCAGAGTAAACAAACTATGTTGTGAACAATCTGCATTAATATAGAAGTTTTAAAAATATATCATGCTACCCTTCCAGGTACTAAGTGGGGCATTGGTGGCATGTGTGTGACTGTGGGCTGCATTCCCAAGAAGCTCATGCACCAGGCTGCTTTGCTGGGCACAGCTGTGAAAGACGCCCAGAAGTATGGCTGGCAAATCCCCAGGCCCATCTCCCATGACTGGTACATCTCAATAATTGGGGAAAAGATCAGAATTGGGCGACCTGTGAAAACATATGCGGTATGTCATAGATTCTGTTGTATAACTTAAACAGGGATTTTACACATGCATACCTGCAGTTTTCAGTCATTTTGTTATGACAACTGCCTCCTTAAGTTTCCGACTTGAGATATTCCCTCTTAGGCCTAGTAGACCTGTTGGTACACAGAGGTTACAGCGCTATGATGAATTGTCCATGATTGCATGCAGTGCTCTGACTGAATGGCTGCAGGGCTAACAGGTGTTGCTCTGCCTCTATGTGCCCACACTCTCACAGCAGATGTTCACATTGTGCAACCGAATATCATATTTAATAGACGCAGTTTCATAGAAAATGGCTTCACATCTCTCCTCCCAAACTTTGTCTTCACTCTCATATGTAATTGTTTTTGCTAGAAAACTGCTTTAACAGTGTAGCTGTGCAGTACGTATCCTTTTTCAGATAAACCCAATGTTTGCACAAGATCTCTCACAAGTTCTCCTGTGGTGTTTGCATGGTGTCACCATGTTGTTTTCTTTGACAGGAATGTGAAGTATCTGAACATTAAAGGAAGTCTGGTGGATGAGCACACAGTCAAAGGGTTAACCAGGACAGGAAAAGAGGTAATACCACACTACTAGTCAAAAGTTTGGACACACCTACTCATTCAAGGGTTTTTCTTTATTTTTACTATTTTATACATTGTAGAATAATAGTGAAGACATCAAAGCTATGAAATAACACATATGGAATCATGTAGTAACCAAAAAGTGTTAAACAAATCAAAATATATTTTTGATTCTTCAAAGTAGCCACCTTGATGACAGCTTTGCACACGTGGCATTCTCTCAACCAGCTCAAACCAGAAGGCGTATCACTGCAGAATGCTGTGGTAGCCATGCTGGTGACGTGTGCCTTGAATTCTAAATAAATCTGTGTCACCAGCAAAGCACCATCACACCTTCTCCATGCTTCACATGGGAACCACACATGCAGCGATCATCCATTCACCTACTCTGCATCTCACAAAGACATGGCAGTTGGAACCAATAATCTCATTTGGACTCATCAGATCAAAGGACAGATTTATAACTGTCCAACTGCTCGCGTTTGTTGGCCAAAGCAAGTCTGTTCTTCTTATTGGTGTCCTTTAGTAGTGGTTTCTTTGCAGCAATTCGACCATGAAGGCCTGATTCACACAGTCTCCTCTGAACAGTTGATGTTGAGATGTCTGTTACTTGAACTCTGAAGCATTTATTTGGGCTTCAATTTCTGAGGCTGGTAACTCTAATGAACTTATCCTCTGCAGCATTGGTAACTCTTGTTCTTCCTTTCCTGTGGTGGTCCTCGTGAGAGACAGTTTCATCATAGCACTTGATGTTTTTTTGCGACTGCTCTTGAAGAAACTTTGGGATATCTTCTGTATACCACCCCTACCTTCTCACAACACAACTGATTGGCTAAAAGCATTAAGAAGGAAAGAAATTCCACTATTTAACTTTTTAACATGGCACATCTGTTAATTGAAATTAATTACAGGTGACTACCTCATGAAGCTGGTTGAGGGAATATCGAAGTGTGTGCAAAGCTGTCAAGGCAAAGGGTGGCTACTTTGAAAAAGCTCTAATCTCAAATATATTTTGATTTATTTAACACTTTTTTTGGTTACTACATGATTCCATATGTGTTATTTCATAGTTTTGATGTCTTCACTATTATTCTACAATATACAAATAGAGAGAAACCCTTCAATGAGTAGGTGTGTCCAAACTTTTGACTGGTACTGTATTTCAAACTGGGAGTTAATGACAAAAAATGTAAATGTTCACCATATTATTATTTTTATTTAAGGAATATAATTTCAACACTGCGGTATTTGTATTTTCCTATTGACGTCATTATAATTTCTCTCCCCCTTGTCTGGCAGATGACACTGACTGCCAAGGACATTGTGATTGCAACTGGAGGGCGGCAAAGTACCCCACACATGTAAGTATGAACCTTTACCTCTCCCCATCCTCTTTTCTACTCCCTCACCTCCAACTCTCCTCTCTCTCTCTGTCCCTCTCTCTGTACCCCCCTTCTCCCTCTGTATGTGTCCTTGCTCAGTAGACAGGGGGGAGATATGTCTCCTTCGTTGATCCTCCCAGCTGCTGATAACACCACAGTGGATCTGGAGCTTTTGATGGGATGGTGGTGGACAAAACATGGCTCTCTCTGGGTGGAGGAGGGAGGCTGTCTGGGTCTGTGTCTCAAATGGCACCCTACCTGTTCCCTATTCAATACATAGGGAATAGGGTATAATTTGGGATACACTCTGGGACTGCGGCCTCTCATAGGCCTCCCTCCCTGTGGTGTATCACAGGCTGTGATTTACTGTCTGTTGATAACAGACTAACAAAGAACAAAGCCAACCTTCCCCTCCTAATCGTTTGCCAAAAGCTGTATTGACAATATGAATCAAACAGTGTTTGTTGTGTTTACCTGTTGTTTCTACTTCCTGTGTTGTAGATCCACGGAGCAAATCCAGCACGGCATCACTAGTGATGTTATCTTCTGGCTGAAAGAGTCCCTTGCCAAGACGTGAATGGTGCATGTGGTGAAACACAGATACACAAACCATACAATGCTGTGCCATGTACACAGACAACTCTGTCATAATGATCCATCCAGTACACAGCGTGTTCTACTATAGGACGTTTTAAATGTTCCTGTCACTCACTCCTCCTGACTCAGATTAGCTGTGCGTGTGTGTGTTCAGCAAAGGTCGGGACACACACACATCTCCAATCAAGCCATTTAAATCCTGTCATCGCCTGTCTAATTGGTCTCTCTACACCATTTCCACTTGGCACAAAATGGAGGTTGAGTGTAATGTTTGTTAGTGTGGCTGTAATTTAACCGTACATGGTGCCAACAGTGAAGAGTTATCTTAGTCACCTACTCATTGGTAATCCTTGCTATTATAAATATAATCTACAATAGATTTCCGTCATATTTTTTCTATCGCAACAACCTATTTGTTACCCCTCCCAGTTTAGTCAGGGAAATTGTATTTTTCTTGTCAAACTAGGCTGCTGTTCTAACATTCTACCACTAGAGGGCAATATGAACTCATCTTAACAACAAGCCAGACGGTGGTGGTCTCTGTATGTATGTTTTCCCTGCACTGTCCTTCCCTCTTTCAGCATGTCTCCTAAGCAATTTTCACATCTTTTTATGCAGCTTTCAAGTGAGTGGCCCCAGAAAGAGTGCTTCAATTCAGGAAACCCTTTATGTGAGTGGGACTGTTTGGTGTAGTGGAGTGGTTAGGCAGGGGCCTACTGTTAGTGTAGTCCTCTCTGCCCCTCAGGCTACTAGGGGTTAGCATTAGCAGGTCCTCCCGTGGCTCTCCTCAGACCTATCTCTCCCTGCCTAGGAGGAGCAGTGGAGAGCTGCTTTGAGGAGGAGCTGCTTTGCTCTGTGGAGGGAGCTGAGCTGTCAGCTCAGCAGGTGGGGTCTGAGAGGGTGTTTGGGTTGATTAGCTTATTAGGTGGAGGTAGTGGATGGCTCCAGGTGAGTGGTGCCTTTAGAAGGACTGGAGTACACAGCCACACTCACAAACACGATAGATGGGAAGTGTAGACATGAGTGTAAGAGGTTTTATGCTGACTTTTATTGCAGTATATAATGCACTGCATTTCCTTAACTTTTTAATTCTATATTTATTTAAATAAATTCCAGTGCTAAAGGGTAGTGAACCAGGCTTGAAATGTGCTATACTTTCTCATTCTCTAGATAAGTGGTTCTCAAACTTGTTATAGTCCCGTACCCCTTCAAACATTCAACCTCCAGCTGCGTACCCCTCACACTATACGATACATTTATTAAACATAAGAATTAGTGAGTTTCTGTTACAACCCGGCTTGTGGGAAGTGACAAAGAGCTCTTATAGGACCAGGGCACAAAATAATAATAATAATCAATCATTTTGATCTTTATTTAGCCATCTTGCATATCACTTTATTTGTTCATCGTAAATTGTGACCACAGGTTAATGAGAATGGTGTGCTTGAAAGGATGCATATAACTGCAATGTTGGGTTGTATTGGAGAGAGTCTCAGTCTTAAATCGTTTTCCACACACAGTATGTGCCTGTGTTTAGTCTTCATGCTAGTGAGGGCCGAGAATCCACTCTCACATAGGTACGTGGTTGCAAAGGGCATCAGTGCGATTTGCTAAGGCAGGATACTCTGAGCGCAGCCCAATCCAGAAATCTGGCAGTGGCTTCTGATTTAAATACAATTTTCACAGAACCGCTTGTTGCAATTTGATGACACACTTTTTCAGATATAGGTAAATGGACTGGATGCATGGCATGAAAGGATAACGAATGCAGTTGTTTGTGTCATCCGTTTCGGGAAAGAAATTGCACACCCAGCTCACTCAGGTGCTTCGCTGTATCCCATTTGACATTGTCCGTAACCTTGAGTTCATTTGCACACAAATGAATGGAAGACCTGTGTGTTGTCCTTGTTAATGCAGACAGAGAAGAGCTCCAACTTCTTAATCATAGTCTCAATTTTGTCCCGCACATTGAAAATATTTGCAGAGTCCCTGTAATCCTAGATTCAGATCATTCAGGTGAGAAAAACATCACCCAGATAGGCCAGTCGTGTGAGAAACTCGTCATCATGCAAGCAGTCAGACAAGAGAAAATGATGGTCAGTAAAGGAAACTTTAAGCTTGTCTCTCAATAAATAAAAAAACATGTCAATACTGTCACGCCTTGGTCTTAGTATTTTGTGTTTTCTTTCTTTATTTGGTCAGGCCATGGTGTGACATGGGTTTATTTTGGTGTGTTTTTGTATTGGGGTTTAGTAGGTATTGGGATTGTGGTTGAGTAGGGTTGTCTAGCATAGTCTATGGCTGCCTGAGGCGGTTCTCAATCAGTCAGGTGATTCTCGTCTCTGATCGGGAACCATATTTAGGTAGCCTGGGTTTCACTGTGTGTTTGTGGTTGATTGTTCCTGTCTCTGTGTTTGTTGTCACAAGATAGGCTGTATAGGTTTTCTCGTTCCGTTTGTTGTTTTTGTATATTTAGTTATTTCATGTATCGTTCATTTTTTCATTAAAGAACATGAGTAACCACCACACCATATAATCTCCTGTTGTCCTGGTTTCCAGTGGTTTGCAGACGAGGATGTCTTCCTTAATTGACCCACCCATAAACGTAACGGACATGGAGCTGTGCAAGGATCGGCCAATGTCGGTTGACTCATCCAGCTGTAACACATATAATTCACTAGTTTGTATGCGAAGCAGTAATTGTTTCCAAACATCTCCTGCCATGTCACTGATGTGTCGTGAAGCCGTGTTGTTTGATGAAGACATTGTCTGTATAGTTGTTTTGGCCTTTTCCCCCAGCATTGTCCCAACCATATCTGCGGCAGCAGGAAGAATTAAGTCCTCCACAATAGTATTTGGCTTGGCTGTCCTAGCCACTCGGTAGCTCATGTAACGGATGTGTAATGGCTAGCTAGTTAGCGGTGTTCGCGCTTGAAGTAGTAGTTCCCCTTACTCTGCAAGGGCCGTGGCTTTTGTGGAGCGATGGGTAACGATGCTTCGTGGGTGACTTGTTGATGTGCGCAGAGGGTTCCTGGTTCGCGCCCGGGTATGGGTGAGGGGACGGTCTAAAGTTATACTGTTACACTCACAATATAAGACGCTTGTAGCACCTTGTTATTAATGTTGTCTTACTTCTCGCTAAAAAAAGCCCTCCTGTGACTTATTTTTCAAATTAGCATGTTTTGTTTCTAAATGTCTGCGCAAGAGTGATGGTTTCATCGAGTTATATGAGAGTACTTTTGCACATATAACACAGTGGCTGAGGAAAGGCACTACTCCCAATATACAGTGGGGCAAAAAAGTATTTAGTCAGCCACCAATTGTGCAAGTTCTCCCACTTAAAAAGATGAGAGGCCTGTAATTTACATCATAGGTACACTTCAACTATGACAGACAAAATGAGAAAAAAAATCCAGAAAATCACATTGTAGGATTTTTTATTTATTTATTTGCAAATTATGGTGTAAAATAAGTATTTGGTCACCTACAAACAAGCAAGATTTCTGGCTCTCACAGACCTGTAACTTCTTCTTTAAGAGGCTCCTATGTCCTCCACTCGTTACCTGTATTAATGGCACCTGTTTGAACTTGTTATCAGTATAAAAGACACCTGTCCACAACCTCAAACAGTCACACTCCAAACTCCACTATGGCCAAGACCAAAGAGCTGTCAAAAGACACCAGAAACAAAATTGTAGACCTGCACCAGACTGGGAAGACTGAATCTGCAATAGGTAAGCAGCTTGGTTTGAAGAAATCAACTGTGGGAGCAATTATTAGGAAATGGAAGACATACAAGACCACTGATAATCTCCCTCTCTGGGGCTCCACGCAAGATCTCACCCCATGGGGTCAAAATGATCACAAGAACGGTGAGCAAAAATCCCAGAACCACACGGGGGGACCTAGTGAATGACCTGCAGAGAGCTGGGACCAAAGTAACAAAGCCTACCATCAGTAACACACTACGCCGCCAGGGACTCAAATCCTGCAGTGCCAGACGTGTCCCCCTGCTTAAGCCAGTACATGTCCAGGCCCGTCTGAAGTTTGCTACAGAGCATTTGGATGATCCAGAAGAAGATTGGGAGAATGTCATATGGTCAGATGAAACCAAAATAGAACTTTTTGGTAAAAACTCAACTCGTCGTGTTTGGAGGACAAAGAATGCTGAGTTGCATCCAAAGAACACCATACCTACTGTGAAGCATGGGGGTGGAAACATCATACTTTGGGGCTGTTTTTCTGCAAAGGGACCAGGACGACTGATCCGTGTAAAGGAAAGAATGAATGGGGCCATGTATTGTGAGATTTTGAGTGTGAACCTCCTTCCATCAGCAAGGGCATTGAAGATGAAACGTGGCTGGGTCTTTCAGCATGACAATGGAGTGGCTTCGTAAAAAGCATTTCAAGGTCCTGGAGTGGCCTAGCCCGTCTCCAGATCTCAACCCCATAGAAAATCTTTGGAGGGAGTTGAAAGTCTGTGTTGCCAACAACAGCCCCAAAACATCACTGCTGTAAAGGAGATCTGCATGGAGGAATGGGCCAAAATACCAGTAACAGTGTGTGAAAACCTTGTGAAGACTTACAAAAAACGTTTGACCTCTGTCATTGCCAACAAAGGGTATATAAACAAAGTATTGAGAAACTTTTATTGACCAAATACTTATTTTCCACCATAATTTGCAAATAAATTCATTAAAAATCCTACAATGTGATTTTCTGGATTTTTTTATCTCAATTTGTCTGTCATAGTTGAAGTGTACCTATGATGAAAATTACAGGCCTCTCATCTTTTTAAGTGCACAATTGGTGGCTGACATTACTTTTTTGCCCCACTGTAAGTGAACCCCAAATCAATGTAGTTCTCATCATATTTGCGCCTCTTCGATGGTCCAACGTTCCGGTCTGTTGTTCAGTGCTTTCCCAGGTAAGGGGGCAGTAGCTCTTCGGCTGTATCAGATTCATAACTATCAGTGTCCATGCTAGCTGGTCTAGCAACAAAAATGTAGAATTACTGATGCTAGCATTGGATGTGCTCATGGAAGCAGAACAACTTGTGTCGTCGACAGGTGTAGTACTGCTGGTAGTAGCAGTACTATCTGTAGAGCTGGTATGTCTCTGGCCTTAGTTTCTTTTAACCCTTTTATCCATATTCGCGCAAACGGAATTTGTAGCAGCTACATAAGGACCCCGGACCGTTAGTAGAATTCCCGTGAGAGAGTAACAATTAATATGATTGGATGTTCATTATTTGACCTGGCTACCTGTATTTGACATTGTGTTGTTATTTTGCTGAACACTAGATGGTTTCATTTTATTACCGGCAGTGAAACAAGGCTACTCAGGCGAGCAAAAAACACCACCCCGTTGGAAAATATAAATTGACTTTATATTATTATTATTTTTTTGAGAGCGTTTGAAAATGTGAAGCCAAGGGGAAAAAAGTAAATATATATATTTTTTTTATGTGAATCACAATTTTATTTGGCGCACCCCCGATGGCATTGCGCGTATCCCCGTTTGGGAATAACTGCTCTAGAGAATAGCTGAGGAAATGAGCCTGGGATGAAAAGATGCAACATCAAAAAGAGACAGTGAGACAATTGTAACGCACAATCTTTTCTCTCTGTAGTCACAACTGTGTTAGGGAGTTGAGTTCTCATCCTATATCTTTCTATTTGAATTCAGATAAAGTCCGCTGCCTGTAGAACTCTCCCCTCTAAGGAACACTTGTGAAAGAGCACTGTTATTGTGGCGAACATAGGAGACACCGAAGGAGAACAGATTGACTTATCTCTTGTCTGGACTGCTGAAGGTTGGCCCAAGGTTATGAGAGTGAGAGAGCGAGCTTGTGGCAAATTCTTAACTATCACAGTCAGACATACTCCAACAGTCATTGAAGTGGCTTTGGATCAGGATGTAGCCTATGGAAGCCCTGAGTTTGATTTTTGTTATCTTTGTTGTTTGAAAGGCTGCTCCTAGTACTTCCCGTCCTCCAGGGGAGTGGGCAACATTTACTGGGAAGATATCAGTACAGTAAAGTATGTCTTTCCCACTGGAATTTATCCAGTGATAAGGAATTTATCCAGTGTCCCCCCCGTCTTTCACATCTGTATGCAGTGTTTTTGAGACCCACTTGTGAGTTTGTGCCTCCACCAATGCTTTCAGACACCACCATCCGGATGAGGGATAACAGAACGATCCCAGAGTCTCTCTGAAATACAATATAACCAAGCAGCCAGGGAAAGGAGATGAGAGTGTGGAATCAGCCTAAAACTCCTGGCCTAATCCCTCCCTAAGCCACCTCACAATGTGCACTAAGTGCAGCTGTGCATTAGGTGGACAGGAGGATCGGGGTACTGATGCTCTTAGCAGTTAGCGCTAGCATGAGGGTGGGGTATGGCTGGGCTTGTGTGTGTGCCCCAGGCACCCTCACCTGCCAGGGCCTGGGCCAGTGTGGAGAGCCATGGATAGGTAGAGGATGGGAAAGCAAGAGAGGCCCTGGCCTCCATGCGGGTGATGGGCGTCACTCAGCGGAGTGATGTGGACTGAGCCATGAACACGGCACACCCCATCCGCAGGGATTAGCCTGAACGCTAGTAGTGAGTGGAGCTCAGGGCTGGATTAGAGGTGTGATTCACCTGGCCCACACACACACACACAGACTAGCCCTACCAACTCCGCCACCCCTTTTAGAGTAATAGAACCCCCGAAGTTTGAGTAGTACTTTCATCACTTTTTAAATTCCTCAGATTCAGACTAAACATTTGTGTCCAGTTTCCCTGTTTTATTTGGCGCAGTAGTATTCAAGATCATTTGAAGGAAAATGTATGAAGTGCATCGTATAGAAAAACACATATACCTGTACTATATAACTTCCAAGAGATATATTTTAAATGAAAACAGCTAAGATTAATGGTTTTTGTTTTTCAGACATGTGGTTGGTGCCGGCTGTATCCTTTTGACTGCCGATGTGCTTGGTCATGAATCACTGGTTACACTGTATATTGTCAGAGTGAGTTGGCCCTAATGTTGAAGGCAAAAGGTGGTGAATTGCAGTTCAACTGGTGACCCCTTCTTCCTAGACTGGGATCACCTGTCTATCAATGCCTCTTATGCTTAGGTTCTCAGTTGTCACATCTACTTTAACTAGAGATAGACAAGGTTCCTCAGAGCATTTGTGTAGTGTTCTGTTTTCCTGAATATGGTGCTATGAAGATGTGGCCCTGGAATGTGCTGACTTCCTGACAGGCATTGGCCTGGACACCACATTCATGATGTGCAGCATCCCCCTCAGGGGGTTTGATCAGGTACTGCACTTATCACAATTTTAAATTTTTCAAAATTGATTTGACACTATTTTAATTAATTTCTTATTTCTCTATACTGTATCATGTTTATACTGTAACTCAAATGTTTTGTAGCTTTTAAATATATTTCAGAGATCGTAAAATCTTTCACTACTCATTTACAAATTGATATAGATTTTTTGTTTTATTTTATTTAACCTTTTATTTAACTAGGCAAGTCGGTTAACAACAAATTCTTATTTACAATGCCGGCCAAACCCAGACTACGCTGGGCCAATTGTGCGCCTCCCTATTGGCCTCCCAATCTTGGCCGGTTGTGATACAGCCTGGAATCGAACTAGGGGCTGTAGTGACGCCTCTAGCACTGAGATGTGGTACCTAGACCGCTGCGCCACTCAGGAGCCCATTGATTCATTGTGTACTAGTGATATTGGGACTTTTCTTGTACAAGTTAAGTTTGGAATAATAGTTTTCCCAAGTTAAGTGCTGGAAAGGTGACTGACCTGTCAAAAACCTGAATTTCTCCCCTCTTGTCTTGTGTGTGCTGCAGCAAATGGCAGGGCTGGTGACTGACTACATGGAGGCCTATGGCACCAAGTTCTCCCGGAGGAGTGTCCCCAAGAGACTGGACAAGCTGTCCTCTGGGGCGCTGCAGGTGACTTGGACAGACAAACATACAGTACCAGCAGGACACCTTTGACTCTGTGCTGTGGGCCGTAGGTGAGTGTGTCAGAGAAGGAAGAGAATTGTCCCACAAATTACTACAGTAATACCCTAATGTTTGGAAGAAATCAAATCAAATCACTACTATTTTAGTAGTAGCTGCAATCACGTGTGTTGAGTATGCCACATAACATACAATAAGCTTTGCAAAGACGTATCGGTTAAACCACTAGTCCCCCTTCCCTTTCCAGACATTTGTTTTATTGTCATCTACAAAAGAGTGCAGTGTCAGCAGACGGTGTATCAAGCCTAAAAACAAGGCAATAAAGGGTGAATGATGGAGTCACCAGGGGAAGTGTTAATCACCCAGCCGAGTGCTGGGTCCGGGTCCTGGGCCTGGCTGGGGCGGGGGCAGGATGCAACCAGGCACGGGTCACTGCATTCCCTCCTTTGTTCTCTCGCTCTGCTCTGGGCTTTCCTGCCCGTCGTACCAGCCCTGCGGAAACCAGCCTGCCACGCCACCCAACTCTACCTCCTGCAGCATCTGTCACTGCACGGCTGGCCCTGTCTGTCTGCGGCTCTGTACCCACACCAGACCTCTTTCCCTAGTCCTTTTCTCTCTTTATCACACCATGTAATTTCTCTCATTCCGCCAACCAACACAATGGAGGGAACTTCCGCCTGGCTGCCCGGCAGACGTTTATTTGTGTTGAGATGGTCCCAAAGATGACGCGTTTCCGAAAGCCTGACTACACCCCTCCGCAGTGTGTGACTGTGCAGTACCAGCCAGGACAGGCCAGGGCATCTCTCTCTGCCTATGTGTGTGACAGGGAGCATGTGACATGTGGACCAGGATGTGGGTGATCTTTTGGGAGAGATTATGTTTTTCCCACCCTGGCAGGTTGCAGCTCTCAGAGAGCTGAGGTTCAAACAATGTGGAGGTCAAGGCACAGTGTCCAGTCTGTCGACTGCAGTCAAAATACCAAGACCTTGAGACTCACTGGGATTGGGAAATTGGCAGCAATAATAATATTTGTTATAATCGAGTTATATTTTAGTGGATGGACATCTTCCTCTGCACTCTCACTCAGTAGGGGGTCAAGCATGACCCAGTAGGGGTAAAGGATGACCCACTGTGTCTACTCTGGGCAGCAGGTAGCCTAACGATTAGAGCTATTGGGCCATTAACCAAAAGGTTGCGAGTTTTAATCCTGAGTCGACAAGGTGAAAAATGTTTCCATGTGCACTTGAGCAAGGCACTTAACCCTAACTGCTCTAGGGTTGCCGACTGTAATGGCAGACCATGGCCTTAACCCTAACTGCTCTAGGGTTGCCGACTGTAATGGCAGACCATGGCCTTAACCCTAACTGCTCTAGGGTTGCCGACTGTAATGGCAGACCATGGCCTTAACCCTAACTGCTCTAGGGTTGCCGACTGTAATGGCAGACCATGGCCTTAACCCTAACTGCTCTAGGGTTGCCGACTGTAATGGCAGACCATGGCCTTAACCCTAACAGCTCTAGGGTTGCCGACTGTAATGGCAGACCATGGCCTTAACCCTAACTGCTCTAGGGTTGCCGACTGTAATGGCAGACCATGGCCTTAACCCTAACTGCTCTAGGGTTACCGACTGTAATGGCAGACCATGGCCTTAACCCTAACTGCTCTAGGGTTGCCGACTGTAATGGCAGACCATGGCCTTAACCCTAACAGCTCTAGGGTTGCCGACTGTAATGGCAGACCATGGCCTTAACCCTAACTGCTCTAGGGTTACCGACTGTAATGGCAGACCATGGCCTTAACCCTAACTGCTCTAGGGTTACCGACTGTAATGGCAGACCATGGCCTTAACCCTAACTGCTCTAGGGTTACCGACTGTAATGGCAGACCATGGCCTTAACCCTAACTGCTCTAGGGTTACCGACTGTAATGGCAGACCATGGCCTTAACCCTAACTGCTCTAGGGTTACCGACTGTAATGGCAGACCATGGCCTTAACCCTAACTGCTCTAGGGTTGCCGACTGTAATGGCAGACCATGGCCTTAACCCTAACTGCTCTAGGGTTACCGACTGTAATGGCAGACCATGGCCTTAACCCTAACTGCTCTAGGGTTGCCGACTGTAATGGCAGACCATGGCCTTAACCCTAACTGCTCTAGGGTTACCGACTGTAATGGCAGACCATGGCCTTAACCCTAACTGCTCTAGGGTCACCGACTGTAATGGCAGACCATGGCCTTAACCCTAACTGCTCTAGGGTTGCCGACTGTAATGGCAGACCATGGCCTTAACCCTAACAGCTTTAGGGTTGCCGACTGTAATGGCAGACCATGGCCTTAACCCTAACTGCTCTAGGGTTGCCGACTGTAATGGCAGACCATGGCCTTAACCCTAACAGCTCTAGGGTTGCCGACTGTAATGGCAGACCATGGCCTTAACCATAACTGCTCTAGGGTTGCCGACTGTAATGGCAGACCATGGCCTTAACGCTAACTGCTCTAGGGTTGCCGACTGTAATGGCAGACCATGGCCTTAACCCTAACTGCTCTAGGGTTGCCGACTGTAATGGCAGACCATGGCCTTAACCCTAACTGCTCTAGGGTTGCCGACTGTAATGGCAGACCATGGCCTTAACCCTAACAGCTCTAGGGTTGCCGACTGTAATGGCAGACCATGGCCTTAACGCTAACTGCTCTAGGGTTGCCGACTGTAATGGCAGACCATGGCCTTAACGCTAACTGCTCTAGGGTTGCCGACTGTAATGGCAGACCATGGCCTTAACCCTAACTGCTCTAGGGTTGCCGACTGTAATGGCAGACCATGGCCTTAACCCTAACTGCTCTAGGGTTGCCGACTGTAATGGCAGACCATGGCCTTAACCCTAACTGCTCTAGGGTTGCCGACTGTAATGGCAGACCATGGCCTTAACCCTAACTGCTCTAGGGTTGCCGACTGTAATGGCAGACCATGGCCGTGCTCCCTTTCTCCGAGGGCGTCCCAGGAAGTGTTGGGATATGCAAAAAACACATTTCCAATAGGAGAAACATAAGCACTCACCAAAATTATGTAATCAAATCAAGCTTTATTTATACAGCACATTTCAGACATGGAATGCAACACAATGTGCTTCATAGAAATAAAAGCTGAAATATTTTCTGCACAACAAAGATGAGATAAAAAAAACTAAAGAATAACACAAACTGAACAACTAACTATGGAAAAGCAAAGCTAAACAGATGTTTTAAGATCTTTGTTTAAATATGTCCACAGTTTCAGCCCCCCTCAGGTTTTCTGGAAGGCTATTCCAGAGGCTTGGGTTATAATAATTAAAGGCTGCCTCTTGGTCCTCGGCTTTGGGATAGTGAAAAAGACACGTGCTACAGGACCTGAGAGACGTACTGGGTACATAACTTAAAAGCATGTCTGACATGTATTGGCATGCACATTCGTGGATTGATTTAAAAACCAATAGAAAGTCTTTAAATTAATTCTAAAACTAACAGCCAGTGGAGAGATCTTAAAACCGGTGTAATGTCTGGTCTTGGTCAGTACCCACGCTGCAGCATTCTGTATGTTCTGCAGTTGACCAATGGCTTTCATGGGAAGACCAGACAGGAGAGCATTACAGTAGTCAAGCCTGCTTGTAATAAAAGCATGAGTCTCTGTATCAGCCTGAGAGAGATGCCTGCACCTTGGTAGTGTTCCTCAGGTAGTAAAAAGCTATTTTGGTCACATTCCTGTGTGATTTGAAATTTTGCCCAGAATCTAAAATAACACCTTGGTTTTTATCTTTATTGCCCATCATGTAAAATGTGCAGCCTAGATTTTCTCTGTGCTTTGGCTCCAACAATGAGTACCTCAGTCTTGTCTTGATTTAGCTGGAGGAAGTTGTGAGCCATCCAAGTATTTACATCACTGATATAGTCTAATAATTGATCAGTGAAGCTAAAATTCTCCGGTGACATGTAAAGCTGTGTATCATCTGCATAGCAGTGAACATCAATGCTCTGCTTTCTGATAACTTTGCCAGAGGGTAACATACATTGCAAGAAAAAATAAAGGGAACATTAAAATAACACGTCCTAGATCTGAATGAAATATTCTTATTAAATACTTTTTCTTTACATAGTTGAATGTGCTGACAACAAAATCACACAAATTATCAATGGAAATCAAATTTATCAACCCATGGAGGTCTGGATTTGGAGTCACACTCAAAATGGAAAAAAAGTGGAAAACCACACAACTTTGATGTAATGTCCTTAAAACAAGTCAAAATGAGGCTCAGTAGTGTGTGTGGCCTCCGCGTGCCTGTATGACCTCCCTACAACGCGGAGGCATGCTCCTGATGAGGTGGTGGACGAAAGCATCCGCCAACTCCTGGACAGTCTGTGGTGCATGGTGGATGGATGGAGCGAGACATGATGTCCCAGATGTGCTCAATTGGATTCAGGTCTGGGGAACAGGCGGCCAGTCCATAGCATCAATGCCTTCCTCTTGCAGGAACTGCTGACACACTCCAGCCACATGAGGTCTAGCATTGTCTTGCATTAGGAGGAACCCAGGGCCAACCGCACCAGCATATGGTCTCACAAGGGGTCTGAGGATCTCATTTCGGTACCAAATATGGCAGTCAGGCTACCTCTGGTGAGCACATGGAGGGCTGTGCGGCCCCCCAAAGAAATGCCACCCCACACCATCAATGACCCACCGCCAAACCGGTCATGCTGGAGGATGTTGCAGGCAGCAGAACATTCTCCACGGCGTCTCCACACTCTGTCACGTCTGTCACATGTGCTCAGCGTGAACCTGCTTTCATCTGTGAAGAGCACAGGGCGCCAGTGGCGAATTTGCCAATCTTGGTGTTCTCTGGCAAATGCCAAATGTCCTGCACGGTGTTGGGCTGTAAGCACAACCCCCACCTGTGGATGTCGGGCCCTCATACCACCCTGATGGAGTCTGTTTCTGACCGTTTAAGCAGACACATGCACATTTGTGATCTGCTGGAGGTAATTTTGCAGGGCTCTGGCAGTGCTCCTCCTGCTCCTCCTTGCACAAAGGCGGAGGTAGCGGTCCTGCTGCTGGGTTGTTGCCCTCCTACAGCCTCCTCCATGTCTCCTGATGTACTGGCCTGTCTCCTGGTAGCGCCTCCATGCTCTGGACACTACGCTGACAGACACACCAAACCTTCTTGCCACAGCTCGCATTGATGTGCCATCCTGGATGAGCTGCACTACCTGAGCCACTTGTGTGGGTTGTAGACTCCGTCTCATGCTACCACTAGAGTGAAAGCACCGCCAGCATTCAAAAGTGACCAAAACATCAGCCAGGAAGCATAGGAACTGAGAAGTGGTCTGTACAACCACTCCGGGGTGTCTTGCTAATTGCCTATAATTTCCACCTTTTGTCTATTGCATTTGCACAACAGCATGTGAAATGTATTGTCAATCAGTTGCTTCCTAAGTGGACAGTTTGATTTCACAGAAGTGTGATTGACTTGGAGTTTCATTGTGTTGTTTAAGTGTTCCCTTTATTTTTTTGAGCAAACCTTGTGAAACGCCACGTGATATGTATTTGCTCTGAGTTAAGTTCACCAAGGGCGAAAAACTCTTGACCGGTTAAATAGGCCCTAAACCAATGTAGAAGTGGACCAAAGAGGCCAACCCACCTCTTCAGTCTGTCCATAAGGAAATCATAGTCAATAATGCAGCACTTAAATCTAAGAGTACAAGGACAGAGAGCTGTTTGGTATCTGTGTTGGCTGTAAGATAATTTACCACTTTAACTAAGGCTGTCTCTGTGCTGTGGTGGGCACGAAAACCAGATTGGAATTTTTCAAAAATACAGTTTGTACTTAACTTAACGGTTTGAACACCATTTTCTTCTCCAGAATTCTGCTTAGGAATGGAAGGTTAGAGATTGGCAGAAAATTGCTAGGAGTTGAATAATCTAGTTAACTTTTCTTCAGAATGTGGTTCACCATAAGTTTTTAGTGCAGAGGGGAAAGTGCCTGTGAACAGGGATTGATTAACAATATCTTGCAGTTTTTCAGATTTGGAATTAAAAACCATTTTTAAGAAAATGTAGTTCTTATCTCACCATAAGATTTTTAGTGCAGAGGGGAAAGTGCCAATATGACAAAAACGTATCACATTTAGATGTGGAGGAAAGTTCACAGGTTTGCGGGGGTAGGATTTATCATGCCATCAATGGTCGAGAAGAACACTCAAATTATTTTTGATTTAATAGTGATGAATTTAGACATTTAATAGTGATGAAGTTAGAATTTGCCTGTCTGGCTTTTCTAATTGCCTTGTTATATATCCCAAGTTACTCTCAGAATATCATAATCGACCTGCAACGACTCCACTTCTGCTCTGCCTTTCTGCAATTTCTCTGTAATTGATTAGTTTCCTCACTCATCCAAGGTTCTCTCTGTTTTGATCCTTTTTCAACTTTACTGGATCTATGGCATCAGTGGTTGCCTTTAATTTGCTATTAAAGTTATCAACTAAATCATAAGAAGAAGACAGAATAGGTGGCGGAGTATTGTTCATACCGTCATTAAAATCTGTCGCAACTTCAGAGGTAAGATGGTGTTTCTTAATAATTGCGTTAAGTATTATCCTGTGCTATGGGCAACAAGGTAGTAAAAAATACACAGTGGTGATCAGATAAAGTAACATCAACAATAGAAGATATGTCAATAGGAAGACACTTGGTAATAACCAGGTCCAGGGTATAGCCACGGTTATGGGTGCACCCAGTAACATATTGGATAAAGTCCATAGAGCTCAAAAGATTCATACATTCAATGGCCTTTGAGTCAGTCTCTTTGTCAACATGAATATGACAATTATAATTATTGGTTCTAAGAGGAATATTACTTTTTTTTAATGTCTGATTACAACCTTACATTACTACCTTACAGTGTAGGCTACAGTCTGTGGGCTTTACCCTGGTGTTCGCATGCAGGTCAGTGAGTACATCCTCTCCTTTGAAGTGAAGCTGTCTGACTGTGGGAGTTATGAGTGGGCCTCTCTCCACTTCCCCAATGTGCCCTTTACACTACAGGTCAGACTGGGTCTGTGCCCTCCTCAGTGGAGCTATAAAAGACCGTGGGTATGTCATGACTCTCCACCCTTTTCTCAGTGTGCACTTGCATTCTTCCCGTCATGGATTTAACAATGGTGGAAACTAGTGATGCACCAATGACATTTTTAGCCAATATCCGATATTTTCCTTGCCAAAAAAACGATACCCATAACTGATATTTAAAAAGTTTTCGGCCTTAAGCATTCTAGTACAGTTAACACACAAAAACATGGACCCAGTGGTTTAAGCCACTGCGTTTCAGTCCAAGAAGCGTCACTACAGCCTGATTCGAATCCAGGCTGAATCACATCCGGCTGTGATTGGGAGTCCCATAGGGCAGCGCACAATTGTTGTTGTTGTTGTTAACTGACTTGCTTAGTTAAATAAAGGTTACACACACCACACTGACCAAAAAGTTATTTTGTTGGCATTTACGTTTGTCCCCATTACCAGTAAAACCTCATCAAAACCTATTTCTTTCACTTACTTGCAGTTTCGTTGTTCTTTTGTTCAGTTGTTTCATTCTCAAACAGGATTCTCATACCATGGAACGCCGTTTGGGTCTTTGCATGTCAAATAACACTATTTGACGTGTCAAATTAGCTTGTTGACCAATCAGGACCTGAATATGACTGCACATCACAATAATTTGACGCGTTCATAAAAATGTTTATGTAGTTATTACACATTGATTACACTATCACTCGTATTTCACAACTATTCATCGATATGCATGCTATGATGCTGGTAAAGTTGTCTCGTGCACCTACAGTGCTGGTCAGAAAATAAAGCTAGCTAGCACATGGATGCAAACAATGTTCTTCCCCAAAAACATAGCAAAACGACAATCTGTTTCAGTAGCTATAGTTAGCTAGCTATAGTTAGCTAGCTAACAATATAGCTAGGTATCGTCATCTAAAATAACCCTAATTTATAACACAGTTCTTATTTGATTAATGGTGGTCGGACCCATCAATGTGAAGCTAGCCATAATAAGGATTAGCCACAATAGTGGACTTTGCAGTTGGTCTTTAAAATAAAAGTATGTCATTAACAGTGATACAAATAGTAGAATTATGCCATAATTGAATAGATCTTACAAAACAAGGCTGGAATGTTATATAAAATCAACAAAAATAAATACATTTGGCAATCTGTTGAAATCACATTGCTTTAGAATTGCAATGGGGGCATACGTAT